>NC_135806.1:24778842-24972425 GCF_964213995.1 Mustelus asterias
AAAATCCCCAAAATAGGTGAAACCCATGGAAAAAGTAAAAGAGGTTCACTAAGGTGATCCAAGAGATGAGAGATTTGAATTATGAACAGCAGTGAGAAAAACTGAGATAAAACAGTAAATGTTGCAAATACTTAGTAAGTCATGCAGCAGCATTTTATGCCAATTGGTTGGAATGTTGTGCTATAACAGCAAGGATATGGAGTTGATCCCCGTATAAGCCATTTATTTAGCAGTTCAAGAAGGTGGCTCATCACAATCTTTCCAAAGGGTAATGCTGGCCTTGCCAGTGAATACATGAATTTAAAAAAATTTAGGTCAATGACCTTTCACTGGAATGGGAAAAAGTTAGAGAAGTAATGCATTTTGTGCAAGGACAAATGGGAGAAGAATGAAAAGGAACGTCTTTGATGAGTTGAAGGCAGGAGGGATGAAGTGACAAGAAGGATGCGGATACATAAGGAGATGGTAACAGGGCAAGTCAAAAATTAAAAGATGGATATAGAGAAGTTGTAAACGGAAAAGCGGAATCATCACCGACTATTGGCATCTGGTTCACCATATCCTTTAGGGAAGGAAGTCTGCCTTCCTTACCTGGCCTGGCCTACATGTGATTCCAGAGCCACAGTGATGTGGTTGACTCTCAACTGCCCTCCAAGGGCAACTAGGGATGGGTAATAAATGCTGGCAGCCAGTGACACCCATGTCCCATGAATGAATAAAACAAATAATAAAAAAAACAATGAGGGCAGAAATTATGATTTCATATTGTTGAAGTCAGTGTTGAATAAAGAAGATTGTGAAGTACCTAACCAAAAGAAGAGGCGCTGTTCCTTCAGCTTACTCTGAACTTCATTGGAACAATGGCAGACAGATCAGAGTGAAAGTGGGGTGGGAATTAAAAAGACTGGTGACTGAGTGCTAGGTATCATGCTCACAGACTGGAGGGAAATGCTTCATAAGCAGTCGCCCAATCTGTGTTTGGCTGATGTAGAGGAGTCTGCATATGGAGCTGTGAGGTGGGTGGAGGTAAAGGGCAGATGTTGCACAGGAAGGTGCCAACGGGAGTGTGTGGGGTGCTGAGGTGATTGAGGAGTGAATCAATGTTGCAGAGTGAATGATTCCTTCGGAATTCGGAAATAGGAGGTGAAGATGTTTAAAGTTTATTTATTAGTGTCACAAGTAGGCTTACATTAACACTTGCAATGAAGTTGTTGTGAAAATCCCCTAGTCACCACACTCCGGCACCTGTTCGGGTACACTGAGGGAGAGGTTAGCATGGCCAATGCACCTAACCAGCACGTCTTTTGGACTGTGGGAGAAAACCAGAGCACCCAGAGGAAACTCGTGCAGTCACGGGGACAACGTGCAGACTCTGCACGGACAGTGACCCAAGCCAGGAATCGAACCTCGGTGTCTGGCGCTGTGAAACAACAGTAATAACCATTGTACCACCCTAAAAATGGGTTTGCACATCAATTCAATGAAATTCTTTGATAGATTGCATTCAAGTTTCACCACCAGCCATGATGGGATTTGAACCTGGATATCTGGATTGCTAGGCCAATGATTATACCACTACACCACAGCCTCCCCCTTGTATTTGTTGCTGGCAGTTTTGGCAAATGATCATCAACCTGAAGTAGTGAATTTCTCTATAGAGACTTCCTGGAGTGCCGAGGATTTCGAGCATATCATGCTTTTATTTCCAACGCACAGCACTTTCCTTTTGTACTCGAGAAAAACTGGAGATCTTTTTTATCAGAACAAAGGTGAATCAGTCAATAGATGGAAATAAGGCTAGGTCATCAGTAAAGGAGTGGTAAAACCAAATCTATAATTGCCTTTAAAAGATACATGTATAGGTATGTGAAGATAAAAAAAATGAGGGGGTATAAAGCAAGGGCACATGAATAAAACTAAGTAGATAGCTGTTTCAGATAGGCAATGGGATAAGTAACTTCCTTCTAGACTACAAAGCTCTGATTCTATTCCAATTTAGTCTAATAGGATTGGAATAGAACAGAATTGGTGGCACAGTGGTTAGCACTGCTGCCTCACAGTGCCAGGGACCCTGGTTAAATTCCATCCTTGGGTGGAGTTGGCATATTCTCCCCGTGTCTGCGTGGGTTTCCTCCGGGTGCTCCGGTTTCCTCCCACAGTCCAAAGATGTGCGGGTTAGGTGCATTGGCGGTGCTAAATTGCCCTTTAGGTGTGTAGGTTAGGGGGATTAGCAGGGCAAATACGTGGGGTTACAGGGATGGAGGCTGGGTAAGACGTTCTGTCGGAGTGTTGGTGCAGACTCAATGGCCTCCTTCTGCACTGTAGAGATTTTATGACAAATGCACTTCTTGCTGTAATGAACCAGATTTAATTCCTGGTCTGTGCTGGGGAGGCATTGGAGTCACTACAACCTGTCTTTGTGTCCCCTTTCTCATTAATGTTTGTTTTTCAGTTAATCCTAATGCAGTGTGTGCAAGTGTGAACATGAGATGATAACAAAATAGTCTTGGTCATGATATTTCACCCCTCCCTCACCAAATGGCCTGGTAAATCTTACTGTCCAGATTCATGTGAATAATGGCCTCTTGGTGGAAGGGGAGAAGTGGAATAACAAATAATAGCAAACTTGATGTGAAGAATCACAAGCTCATCCAGTTCTACAACTTACCTATGTTGGTACCTTACAGCTTCCATATAAATAGGAGTTTAAAAAAATGCAGGTCCATGCAGCAATGCATATGGTGGTGAATTTTCCTGTCCCTCCCAGCACGGGAATCATAGTGGGCAAGGGATGGACTGTGGAAATGTCTGTTGACCTCGAGTGGGATTTTTCGGTTTCGGGGTGAGCGTCGCCGGAAAATCCCACCCAGTGAGTGGAATTCTCAGGCGTGCTGGTCTATAAGCCGGAAATTCCCGCCCGAAGGTCAATGGGGTTTCACATTGTCCACAACCTGCCCACTAAAATTCCAGCGGCAGGCGGGATGGGAGGCCTCTGGCCACTGTGCCTGTGAATACTTGTGACTAGCTAATGAAGGAATGAGGTAAACTGAATTTCCAAATTATATTTTACCATAAACTAAGTATGCTGGGAAGCTCCCCAGTGAAGGAATAATGGGCAGTGCACATTTTGAACTGATAGCATTATCAGAAGAGCTGTTTAGGAGTTACAATGTGCAATAGTGCAAGGAAGATGAATTAATAGACATATGCACACAAAATCTCTGAAGCAACCCAGGCTAATGACACAATCTTCAGATAGTTATTCAGTTCTAATTGAGCTCCCTCACACAGTCTGCTTCTGTAAACCAACTCTGACAATATTCACCTTTGAGTTTATGAAATCCAAAATTCCTCTATTGAACAGAAAAATATTGAACTCACTTTTGGAACAAAAACATTCAAAAGCATCCCTAATAAGTAAACATAAAAACTATATTGAACTCTAATGTCTGATTTCAAAGCTGAATCAAATTGAGATTGTATTAAAGCATTATATTTCAACCAGCTAGATATAGATAAGAGCAAGAAAGCTTGCATCCTTCTGTTCTGGGTTATTTATGCCCATTTGAGGTTGTTGGATGAAATATTAGCCTGCTCATTTATTTTTATTAAAAATTATCTGCAAATAGTATTGTGGTGAACCATTGTTGGTTCCCACCAGGTAGTGCTGAGCCAGGGTCTGGCCAGTACTATGAGTCTGTATGTATGTTACTGTTGGGGTTAGGGTTGGGCTGTTCTACATGTTACTGTTGGGGTTAGGGTTGGGCTGTTCTACCTGTAATATAGTTCTTATGGTACATCCCAGTCGGGCTCCGCCTCCTGGGAGAGGTATAAAGGTCACTGCTCTGTCTGGGACCCTTTAGTCTGGGATCGTGTATTATATATGGTAGCTCTATTGTTGTAGTCAATAAAAGCCTTTATTTCCCCGAGTACCTCTAGCCTCGTGAGTTATATCGCGCATCAATTTTATTGACTACAATTGAACTCTCTTCGTTGAAAAAAAAAACGACACAGAGAACATGGAGCAAATGCTTAAACCCGAACGGCCTATGTTGGACCCACGTGCTGCGGGCACCTCGAACACCTTCGACCACTGGTTGAAATGCTTTCAGGATTACCTCGAAGCCTCCGCAGCGGTCACCACCGACGCCGACAGACTCCGGGTCCTCCAAGCGAGGGTAAGCGACGCTGTATATTTAGCGATCCGTGGGGCCACCGACTACAAAGGGGCCCTCGAGCTTCTTAAGAAGCGCTACATTAAACCGCCGAACGAGATGCATGCTCGATATCTCTTAGCCACTCGACGGCGGCAGCCCGGCGAAACGACGGTACAGTACGCGTGCGAGCTCCTACAGCTAGCCAGGGGCTGTAACTGCAAAGCAGTGTCGGCAGACCAGAACATGAACGACCTCGCTCGAGATGCGTTTGTGGCGGGAATCGGCTCGTCTTACATCCGCCTTCAGCTGTTGGAACAAGATAATCTCGATCTCACTAAGTCCATAGAGCTAGCGGATGCGCTAGAAGCGGCCTCCAAAAGTCTGGCGATGTACCCCGATGACCACGTGGAGAGAGCGTGGCAGGGGCAGTCACAGACCCCACTTCATTCAGCGGGACCGAAAAACTGCGTGATTGCGTTCCCACCCTCGGGCCTGACGACGGCAGCAGCTCCAGGCGGCCCGCGGTGTTACTTCTGTGGGGGAGTGAAGCACCCTCGGCAGCGATGTCCCGCTAAAACGGTGTTGTGCTCCGCCTGCGGCAAGAAGGGGCATTATTCGAAGGTATGCCGATCCAAATGTCCATCCAGGAACAGCAGTGCGGCGTGTGACTCCCCGGAGCCGGTTTCCTCCTCGTCGGCATCGTCAAGGGCTTCTTCCACGTGCGAGGCCAGGATGTCGCCATTCCAGACGACGGAGTCGCAAGAGACACGCGACCACCAGGGGCCGCTGGTTTTGGCGCCATCGCCCACGTGCGACCTATGGGGGCAGCCATTTTGGTCGGCACCGACCGCGAATGACCAGCAGGGGTCGTCATCATCCATCTTAGCTGCCTGCAGTGGCGCCCACGAACCAACGGTGGCGTCGATCATCCTGGACCAGGCAAAGCCTCACAGACTCGACAAGTCTATGATGGACATACAGGTAAACAAACGCACGATTTATTGTCTGTTTGACAGCGGGAGCACGGAGAGCTTCATTCACCCAGACGCCGTGAAGCGGTGTGGCCTCCGGATTCAGCCTGTCAAGCAGACAATTTCGATGGCGTCAAGGTCCCGGTCTGTCACCGTGCTAGGGAGTTGCGTGGTAAATCTGACGGTGCAGGGCACGGTTTACGAGAGCTTCAAGCTCCTGGTGTTACCGCACCTTTGCGCGCCAATACTCCTAGGACTAAATTTCATGGTCCACTTGAAGAGTGTAACCCTACAGTACGGTGGGCCACTCCCTCCGCTTTCAGTGGGAGACTCGCAGCCTCTAAATTGCCCAACGCGCTCCATCTGTAGCCTCTCGACGCTTAAGATTACCACACCCTCTTTACTCCAGAATCTCGTGCCAGGCTGCAAGCCCATCGCGACTAAGAGCAGGCGTTACAGCGCTGAGGATCGGATCTTCATTCGATCTGAAGTTCAGCAGCTCCTCAAGGAAGGGATCATACAACCTAGCGCTAGTCCTTGGAGAGCACAGGTCGTGGTGGTCAAGAGTGGGAACAAACCCCGGATGGTCATAGACTATAGTCAGACCATTAACAGATACACACAGCTGGATGCGTATCCCCTCCCGCGCATATCTGACATGGTCAACCAGATTGCGCAGTACCGGGTGTTCTCCACCATCGACCTAAAGTCTGCTTACCACCAGCTCCCCATTCGCCCAGAGGACTGACAATACACGGCTTTTGAGGCGGATGGTCACTTGTACCATTTTCTAAGGGTTCCTTTTGGAGTCACGAATGGGGTCTCGGTCGTCCAGCGTGCTATGGACCGAATGGTGGACCATAACGGACTGCGGGCTACCTCCCCGTACCTGGATAACGTCACCATCTGCGGCCATGACCAGCAGGACCACGATGCCAACCTTCTTAGATTCCTATGCACTGCATCTCGCCTGAATCTGACCTACAACAGGGAGAAGTGTGTATTTCGCACGCACCGCCCAGCTATCCTCGGATACGTGGTGGAAAATGGGGTCATTGGCCCTGATCCAGACCGTATGTGTCCCCTCCTCAAACCTCCCCTGCCCACTAGCGTAAAAGCACTGAGAAGATGCTTAGGCTTCTTCTCTTACTACGCACAGTGGGTTCCCAATTACGCGGACAAAGCCCGTCCGCTCATTAAGTCTACCTCTTTTCCCCTAGCACCAGAGGCTCGTTTGGCCTTTGAAAAACTAAAAGCCGACATCGCGAAAGCCACGATGCACACTATCGATGAGTCCATCCCCTTCCAGGTGGAGAGTGATGCATTGGATTTCGCCCTGGCCGCCACACTTAACCAGGCGGGCAGGCCCGTCGCCTTTTTCTCTCGCACCCTCCAAGGCCCCGAAATTCGACATTCAGCGGTGGAAAAGGAGGCCCAGGCCATTGTGGAGGCCGTCCGGCATTGGCGCCATTACTTGGCGGGAAAACGGTTCACCCTGATCACGGACCAGCGGTCCGTGGCGTTCATGTTCAATAACACGTTACGGGGCAAGATCAAGAACGATATGATCTTGAGGTGGAGAATCGAACTCTCCACCTATAATTACGACATCATGTATCGTCCAGGGAAACTCAACGAGCCCTCGGATGCCCTGTCACATGGAACATGCGCTAGTATGCAGGAGAATCGATTGCAGGCACTCCACAATGACCTCTGCCATCCGGGGGTCACTCGGCTCTTCCACTTCATAAAAGCCCGGAATCTACCATACTCGGTGGAGGATGTCAGGTCTATAACCAGAAGCTGCTGGGTATGCGCGGAATGCAAACCGCACTTCTACCGACCTGACAGGGCACAACTCGTTAAGGCCACTCGTCCATTCGAAAGACTGAGTGTAGATTTTAAGGGCCCCCTTCCCTCGACAGATCGGAACGTGTACTTCCTCAATGTGGTTGATGAGTACTCACGATTCCCCTTTGTCATTCCTTGTTCCGATATGACCGCTGCCACGGTTATCAAGGCATTTCGTGATCTTTTCACCCTGTTCGGGTACCCCTGTTACATCCATAGCGATAGGGGCTCGTCGTTCATGAGCGATGACTTGAGGCAATTCCTGCTCTCATACGGAATTGCCTCTAGTAGAACCGCGAGCTACAACCTAAGGGGTAACGGACAGGTTGAACGTGAGAATGCTACAGTCTGGAAGGCTGTCTTACTGGCGTTGAAGTCTAAAGGCCTTCCAGTCTCCCATTGGCAAGAGGTGCTCCCTGACGCGCTCCACTCCATACGCTCACTCCTGTGTACGGCAACCAACGCTACTCCCCATGAGAGACTGTTTTCATTCCCTCGGAAGTCTTCCTCTGGGACCTCATTACCGTCTTGGTTGACGTACTCAGGACCTGTCCTCCTGCGGCGACATGTTAGGACCCGCAAGTCCGACCCTTTGGTTGAACAGGTCCATCTCCTCCACGCCAACCCTCAGTATGCCTATGTGGCATACCCTGACGGGCGAGAGGACACGGTCTCGATTCGAGATCTGGCGCCAGCAGGGGGCTTGGAAACCCCGGTCGCTCCCATACCTCCTGTTAGAGACCCCCCAACTATTGTTTCCCCTCCTGACACGGCGCGGGCAGCATCGGGACCATCACTTAACCCTTTTACTCCCGTGTACAGCTTGCCTGAGTCCAGGAGATGGTCGCCACTTCAAGGCGTGCCCAAGTTCAGCGGATTGTCACCACCTCGGGGTCTACCGGCCCGTGAGACATTGGAGGAGCCGTTGGACACCGCCTTGGGGAGAACGCCACCGCGAGTGCCCACACCGGTGTCATCGCCGGTGTTGAGGAGGTCACAACGACGGTGCGGTCCCCCAGACCGTCTGAACCTATAGACTGATGAACAATTGTTCTGTGTTTTGTACCCCGCCGGCCTTTGTTTTCAAAGGAGGGGTGAATGTGGTGAACCATTGTTGGTTCCCACCAGGTAGTGCTGAGCCAGGGTCTGGCCAGTACTATGAGTCTGTATATATGTTACTGTTGGGGTCAGGGTTGGGCTGTTCTACATGTTACTGTTGGGGTTAGGGTTGGGCTGTTCTACCTGTCATATAGTTCTTATGGTACATCCCAGTCGGGCTCCGCCTCCTGGGAGAGGTATAAAGGTCACTGCTCTGTCTGGGACCCTTTAGTCTTGGATCGTGTATTATATATGGTAGCTCTATTGTTGTAGTCAATAAAAGCCTTTATTTCCCCGAGTACCTCTAGCCTCGTGAGTTATATCGCGCATCAAGTATATCATGTTCTGTGCACACGAGGCACATTTCAACATACTTTGTCAGCTTTTATCTTGCGAGCGGTTGCCATTTGTGGAGCCCTTTTTAATAAGCTTACTTACCTTATATACAGCGTCACATCAAATAAAAAATCAGATTGACCAAATATTAAATAGCGACAACAGGAAAATGAATGCATCTTTTATACATCACAGGAAGTGGGTGTTTGATCTGAATGGTGTATAGCCCAGGTCAAAATCTTTCCCACAAACAAATCTGGAAGTATCTAGTAGAGATCGATACTGTATCAGTTATAGATCGGACTGAACTAAGTTGAAAGAATTTACAAAAACCATCAAAGATAATCTAAAAAGGGCTCAAAACCAATTAATTGGTGGCACGGTAGCACAGTGGTTAGCCTCACAATGCCAGGGATCCGGGTTTGATTCCCCGCTTGGGTCACCGTTAATGCGGATTATGCATGTGGGTTTTCTGCATGGGATTCCTCCAGGTGCTCCGGTTTCCTCCTACAGTCCAAAGATGTGCTGGTTAGGTGCATAGGCCATGCTAAATTCTCCCTCAGTGTACCCGAACAGGCGCTGGTGTGTGGCGTATTGGGGATTTTCACAGTAATTTCATTGCAGTGTTAATGTAAGCTTACTGTGACACTAATAAATAAACTAAACTAATTTCCAAGCTGAACACAATATACCCTAAGTAAGGACAAGAACAAAATGTATGAAATCTGACAGTCATTGTGAAGGAGCCATTACCACAATGGAAGATCAACTGGTAAATAAATAAGGCCACTCAACATCTATTTTTAAGAATATTTATTAAAAAAAACATTAGGTATCTGTAAAACCATTTGCCTTCCAGCTGAGCTAGCCATAGATTGTTAATTAATAAGAATGAAACATGTTCTAGTGCATTAAAACAAACATATTTTCAACAGGAATAGATTTTTCCTGGCTAACCTCTGTTTTTATGAAGTTATTGGAGTGCAAATAGTAATATCAAGGGTGTTGAACTGGTTGAAATATTCAGTTCAAATGCTAATGTTTGCTTCAGGTTCCAGCTACTATGTTGTTTTGTCCTTGGCTAATGGTGGCTGCCACCAGGAAAATCTGCACTAAACATCACTGAAGTTTAAAAAAATACTTAGCATAATCATCCATGATCCTGAGGTCTGCAGCCTCTATCATCCCAAAATATAATTTCATCCTCAATCGCTGACTGACCTCCAAACCCCTCCATCTGACATTCCCCATTCAATAGCCCTCCTGAAGCCAATGATTTCCCTCTCTGATTCTCCACCGGTTGCTGGAACATCTCTCTATGTGGTTGCCAAATACCATGGGGAGGTCTGAGGTCAAAAATCCAGGTCCCCTCAGACCTCACAAAGGCATGGACACAGGTCTCAAAAGTGAACACTGCTGAATTTAGTCCCGTTATTTATTTGGGTAGATGTGTTGAGCCACTTTAAGAGTCTTGGAATGTGTTTCAGTTCATTACATCATTGGCTGCTTTGCAGGCTTTTAGTCAGTTTAGCCAAGCCTCTGTACAGTGAACAACTTCTCAATAAACCTGCCTTGCTGACTGCAACCAACTCATATGCTGCAACTCTATTTTCTTTTATCCTCACCCGTGTGGCATGTACAGCAGGATCAAAAGAAAACTGGTGACGAGGAAGAGCTTCAAAATTCTCTTCTAGCAAAAGGAAGAAAAGAAATCTGGAGCCGCAGTTACTCAATGAAGGGTCGATCTCCTTTTGATGTTTCTGATGATCAGAGCAGAATCAGCAATCACACCTGACATTGGACAAGTGAGGTAGTGGGGCAGAAAGAAAGGTCTCTACAAAAGTGTAAAATCAAGGCAATCTGAGGAGTTCTGGATACAGAGTTCACCATGTGTGTAGTTGAAGTTAAGGCACAGAGGTAGAGTGAAAAGTCGATCTTCCTTGCGTTGAAATCTAAAGCTAGCTGTTACATTGGCTTACATTAGAAAAAAACTAAAAGCTCCTGGACAAAGTTACTGCACAGATCTCAGTAACCCAGTAAAAATTGCAGGAAGGTTTGGCATCATAAGTTCATTTGAGGGAGAATCCAAGAACCGAAAGTCTTATGTAGAATGATTTCATTATTATATGCTGGCAAATATGATTCCAGAAGATATTGTAGTCCATGGTTTTCTTAGTACCATTGGCAGTAAAACTTTCAATTTACTCCAAAATCTGGTTCAGCCTGACAAACTTGTAGGAAAACATAAAACCATAGAATTGCTACAGTGCTGAAAGAGACCATTCAGCTCATCGAGTCTGCATCACCTCTCCAAAAGAACATCTCACCCAGGCCCACATCTCCACCCTATCCCCATAACCTCACACATTTACCAGGCTAATCCACCTAACCTACATATCTTTGAATTGTGGGAGGAAACTGGAGCAACCGGAGGAAACCCATTGATGCGCGATATCATACACGAGGCTTGAGATGCTCAAGGAAATAAAGGCTTTTATTTACTATTACAACGAAGCTACCATGTATAGTACACGATCCCAGACTGAGGGGTCCCAGACAGAGCAGTGACCTTTATACCTCTCCCAGGAGGCGGAGCCTGACTGGGATGTACCATAATAACTATAATACAGGTGTAACAGCCCAACCCTAACCCCAACAGCAACAAGTAGAACAACCCATCCCTAACCCCAACAGCAACATATATACATACTCGTAGTACTGGCCAGACCCTGGCTCAGTACTACCTAGTGGGAACCAACGATGGTTCACCACATGCACCCCTCCTTTGAAGACAAAGGCCGGCGGGGTACAAAAAAAACCCAGAATAATTTGTCATCAGTCTATAAGTTCAGACGGTCAGAGGGACCGCACCGTCGTTGTGACCTCCTCAACACCGGTGATGACACCGGAGTAGGCACTCACGGTGACGTTCTCCCCAAGGCGATGTCCAACGGTTCCTCCACAGTCTCACGGGCCGGCTGACCCCGAGGTGATGATAATCCGTTGAGTTCCGACACGCCCTGAAGTGGTGACCATCTCCTGGACTCAGGCAAGCTGTACACGGGAGTAAAAGGGTTAAGTAATGGTCCTGATGCTGCCCGCGCCGTGTCAGGAGGGGACACAATAGTTGGGGGGTCTCTAACAGGAGGTATGGGAGCGACAGGGGTTTCTACGTTCCCTGCTGGCGCCAGGTCTCGAATCGAGACCGTGTCCTCTCGCCCATCAGGGTATGCCACATAGGCATACTGAGGGTTGGCGTGGAGGAGATGGACCTGTTCGACCAACGGGTCGGACTTGCGGGCCCTTACATGTCGCCGCAGGAGGACAGGTCCTGAGTACGTCAACCAAGACGGTAATGAGGTCCCAGAGGAAGACTTCCGAGGGAATGAAAACAGCCTCTCATGAGGAGTAGCATTGGTTGCCGTACACAGGAGTGAGCGTATGGAATGGAGTGCATCAGGGAGCACCTCTTGCCAACGGGAGACTGGAAGGCTTTTTGACTTCAACGCCAGTAAGACAGCCTTCCAGACTGTAGCATTCTCACGTTCCACCTGTCCGTTACCCCTAGGGTTGTAGCTCGTGGTTCTACTAGAGGCAATCCCGTATGAGAGCAGGTATTGCCTCAAGTCATCGCTCATGAACGACAAGCCCCTATCGCTGTGAATGTAGCAGGGGTACCCGAACAGAGTAAAAAGATCACGGAATGCCTTGATAACCGTGGCAGCGGATGTATCAGAGCAGGGAATAACAAAAGGGAATCTCGAGTACTCATCAATGATGTTGAGGAAGTACACATTCCGATCTGTCGAGGGAAGGGGGCCCTTAAAGTCGACACTCAGTCTTTGAAAGGGACGAGTGCCTTGACTAGTTGTGCCCGGTCAGGTCGGTAAAAGTGCGGTTTGCATTCCGCGCATATCCGACAACTTCTCGTTATGGACCTGACATCCTCCACCGAGTAGGGCAGATTGCGGGCTTTTACGAAGTGGTAGAGCCGAGTGACCCCAGGATGGCATAGGTCATTATGGAGAGCCTGCAAACGGTCCTCCTGTATACTGGCGCATGTTCCACGCGACAGGGCATCCGAGGGCTCGTTGAGTTTCCCTGGACGATACATGATGTCGTAATTATAGGTGGAGAGTTCGATTCTCCACCTCAAGATCTTGTCGTTCTTGATCTTGCCCCGCAGCGTGTTATTGAACATGAACGCCACGGACCGCTGGTCCGTGATCAGGGTGAACTGTTTTCCCGCCAAGTAATGGCGCCAATGCCTGACGGCCTCCACAATGGCCTGGGCCTCCTTTTCCACCGCTGAATGTCGAATTTCGGGGCCTTGGAGGGTGCAGGAAAAAAAGGCGACGGGCCTGCCCGCCTGGTTAAGTGTGGCGGCCAGGGCGAAATCAGATGCATCGCTCTCCACCTGAAAGGGGATGGACTCATCAACAGCGTGCATCGTGACTTTCGCGATGTCGGCTTTTAGTTTACCAAAGGCCAATCGAGCCTCTGGTGTTAGAGGAAAAGAGGTGGACTTGATGAGCGGACGGGCTTTGTCCGCGTAATTGGGAACCCACTGTGCGTTGTAAGAGAAGAAGCCTAAGTATCTTCTCAGTGATTTTGCGCTAGTGGGCAGGGGAAGTTCAAGGAGGGGACACATACGGTCTGGATCAGGGCCAATGACCCCGTTTTCCACCACGTATCCGAGGATGGTTAAACGGCGCGTACGAAATACACACTTCTCCCTGTTGTAGGTCAGATTCAGGTGAGATGCAGTGCGTAGGAACTTAAGGAGATTTGTGTCATGGTCCTGCTGGTCATGGCCGCAGATGGTGACGTTATCCAGGTACGGGAAGGTAGCCCGCAGTCCGTTATGGTCCACCATTCGGTCCATAGCACGCTGGAAGACCGAGACCCCATTGGTGACACCAAAAGGAACCCTGAGAAAGTGATACAAGCGACCATCCGCCTCAAAAGCCATGTATTGTCGGTCCTCTGGGCGAATGGGGAATTGGTGGTAGGCAGACTTGAGGTCTATGGTGGAGAACACCCGGTACTGCGCAATCTGGTTGACCATGTCAGATATGCGCGGGAGGGGATACGCATCCAGCTGCGTGTATCTATTAATGGTCTGACTATAGTCAATGACCATCCGGGGTTTGTTCCCACTCTTGACCACCATGACCTGCGCTCTCCATGGACTAGCGCTAGATTGTATGATCCCTTCCTTGAGGAGCCGCTGAACTTCAGATCGAATGAAGATCCGATCCTCAGCGCTGTAACGCCTACTCTTAGTCGCAATGGGCTTGCACCCTGGCACAAGATTCTGGAACAGGGAGGGTGTGGTAATCTTCAGCGTCGAGAGGCTACAGGCGTTGGGCAATTTGGAAGCTGCTGTTCTCCCACTGAAAGCGGAGGGAGTGGCCCACCGTACTGTAGGGTTACACTCTTCAAGTGGACCATGAAATTTAGTCCGAGGAGTATTGGCGCGCAAAGGTGCGGTAACACCAGGAGCTTGAAGCGCTCGTAAACCGTGCCCTGCACCGTTAAATTTACCACGCAACTCCCTAGCACGGTGACAGACTGGGACCTTGATGCCATCGAAATCGTCTGTTTGACGGGTTGGATCTGGAGGCCACACCGCTTCACAGCATCTGGGTGAATAAAACTCTCAGTGCTCCCGCTGTCAAACAGACAATAAATCAAGTGTTTGTTTACCTGAATGTCCATCATAGACTTGTCGAGTCTGTGAGGCTTGGCCTGGTCCAGGATGATCGACGCCACCGTTGGTTCATGGGTGCCACTGCAGGCAGCTGAGATAGATAAAGATGACCCCTGCTGGTCGTTCGTGGTCGGTGCCGACCAACATGGCTGCTCCCATAGGTCGCACGTGGGTGATGGCGCCAAAATCAGTGACCCCTGCTGGTCGCGCATCTCTTGCGACTCTGTCAACTGTAATGGCGGCGTCCTGGCCTTGCACGTGGACGAAACCCTCGACGATGCCGATGACGAAGAACCGGGCTCCGGGGAGTCGCAGGCCGCACTGCTGTTCCTGGAAGTAAGTTTGGATCAGCATACCTTCGAATAGTGCCCCTTCTTACCGCAGGCGGAGCACAACACAGCTTTAGCGGGACATCGCTGCCGAGTGTGCTTCACTCCCCCACAGAAGTAGCACCGCGGGCCGCCCGGAGCTGCTGCCATCGTCAGGCCCGAGTGTGGGCACGCCATCACGCAGCTTTTCGAACCCGAAGGACGAGGAGGGATCAGCGACTGCTCCTGCCACGTTGTCTCCACGTGGTCTTCGGGATACAATACTAGGCTTTTGGAGGCCGTCTCCAACGTATCCGCTAGTTCTATCGACTTAGTGAGATCAAGATTACCTTGCTCCAACAGTCTGAGTCAGATATAAGATGATCCGATTCCTGCCACAAACGCATCTCGAGCGAGGTCGTTCATGTTCTGGTCTGCCGACACTGCTTTGCAGTTATAGCCCTGGCTAGCTGTAGGAGCTCGCTCGCGTACTCTTCCGTCGTTTCGCCGGGCTGCCGTCGTCAAGTGGCTAAGAGGTATCGAGCATGCATCTCGTTTGGCGGTTTAATGTAACGCTTCTTAAGAAGCTCGAGCGCCCTTGTGTAGTCGGTGGCCGCATGGATCGCGAGATATACGGTGTCGCTTACCCTCGCGTGGAGGACCCGGAGTCTGTCATCGTCTGTGGTGACCGCTGCGGAGGCTGCCAGGTAGTCCTCAAAACATTTCAACCAGTGGTCGAAGGTGTTAGAGGCGCCCGCCGCACGTGGATCCAGTGTAAGACGTTCGGGTTTTAATATTTGCTCCATACTCTCTGTATCGTTTTCTTTGTTTTTAACGACGAGAGTTTAATTAATAGTAAATAAAATTGATGCGCGATATCACACACAAGGCTTGAGATGCTCAAGGAAATAAAGGCTTTTATTTACTATTACAACGAAGCTACCATGTATAGTACACGATCCCAGACTGAGGGGTCCCAGACAGAGCAGTGACCTTTATACCTCTCCCAGGAGGCGGAGCCCGACTGAGATGTACCATAATAACTATAATACAGGTGTAACAGCCCAACCCTAACCCCAACAGCAACAAGTAGAACAACCCATCCCTAACCCCAACAGCAACATATATACATACTCGTAGTAATGGCCAGACCCTGGCTCAGTACTACCTAGTGGGAACCAACGATGGTTCACCACACCCATGCAGACACAGAGAATGCTCAAACTCTATATAGACAGGCTAAGAATCGAACCCAGGTCCCTAGAGCTGTGAGGCAGCAGTGCTAACCACCGTGCCATTGGGGGATAATTATTCACCCAAACCCTTAATTATAGCAGAGTTTTTTCCATTCCATAAACAAATCAGCTCGAAGGAGAGAATATAGCTCAATTTGTGGTAACCCTAAACCACCTTGTGGTACATTAGGCATTTGGTGACTATCTGGATGATACAATTAGAGACCATTTGGTTTGTGGGCTGAGGAATGAGGCTATACTGCGGAAATGGCTGACTGAACAAAACTCAAGTCTTAAAACAGCCCTAGAAATAGCCACTTCAATGGAGCTTGCTGCTGAGGAGGTTTCTCAGCTCAGAGCAGGCATGAGGATCCATAACATGGTCACCACCCAGAGGAAGTCTACCCAGCAACAGGCATGTCCCCACTGTGCAAAAATAGACAATTCCCAGGTTGATTGCTGGTGCAGAGACAGCCTTTGCAAAATGTTTGAAAAAATATGTTTATAGAGCATGAATTTGCTGGAGGAAATTAGCCCCGCCAGGAAAGAATGTTCAAGTAAAGAAAAATCAGAAAACACCTAAAAGGAAAAACAAAATGAATTCCACCAAAATAATATAGAATGTGGAAGAGCAAAATAACCTGGACAATGAAGACATAGCGCATGGATCTGATGATGAATTGAAGTTAAATGTACTTTCAGCTCAAGGGGAATCACATCGGTTCTGAGTAGTTCCCAAATTAAATGGATAGCTTATAAAAATAAAGGTTGATAAGGGGCTGCCATCTCCCCGATTCCTGAGACCACCTATAGAAAAAAACTGCACCTACTATTAAAAGCAACAGATGAGCAGATGTCATCTTGGGGACCTACATTGAAGAAACAGTGCCTTTAAGAGGATGAACCATAGTCAAAGTAGAGTTAATTGGACAAACTACAAAACTACCACGTCATGTGGTCTGGAGAAGTTTCCCAGCTCTCTCCGGCAATTCTTGGTGAGAGAAGATAAAGTTGAATGGAATGCTGTGGACAGGTCAGTTGATTCTCAAGCAAATCTACAGAGTATCTCAGAGATATATAGGTTTGTATTTGAGAACACATTTGGTTCCATGAAAGGAGTTCAGGTGACACTCAAGATCAAGCAAAACAGCCAGCCAAAGAGTCTAGAACAGTCTACTAAGCCATATGTCCAAAGTAGAATCTGATTTACTGAGACTTGTGGATACAGGAGTCTTAAAACCTACTACTACCAGTGACTGGGCAACCCCAATTGTGCCTGTAATGAAGCCGCCTTAGCAGCAAGATCCATTGAAATTACTATTCTAAGGCTGCTTTTGAGTTGAGAGAGAAGAGTGCTTCTCTTTTCCCCTCTCTGAAGTTGTAGACAAGAATCTGCCAAGAGATAAGTCTCGTTCTCAGACATTCCGCTGTATGAGAGTGGATCTTTCTCTGAAAGTTGCTGCTTTGGAAGCTGCATAGAGAGAACTATCCCTTTTTGTCTCTGAAGCCTGGATACTCGGAGCTGCCAGAGACTAAGGAGGCAATTTTACCATTGCATTGCACCCGTTTTCAGGCACGACGCAGTGCTAAATTCGGGCGTAAAGCCCTTAGCGTAATTGGTGCCGGTTTTCGTGACTGGCGCCATTTTGTGAGCGCAGGATTTCTGGCACAGCCAGCCTCTCGCTGGAAATGGGCGAGAGGCAGGTTAATATATGGAAATTTATTATAATGTTGTTTTACATCTTTTTAGCAAGCCCAGCGCTCAATCGTCTGTGCCCGCCCTCCCTTTATGACCTCGCCAGCAAAGCTTCTCGCCAGTGAGGAATAGACATGCTCCCCAGGAATGGGGAGTATTCGGCCTGGCCACGCTGATGGAACCAGAGTCCATTGAGCACTGCCAACCTGGCACCTGAGCAATGCCCGCTGGGCAGTGCCAGGGGTCTGGGTTAATGGGGGTGTGGCCAGTGGGGGGCGGAGCAGTGAGGAAGTCAACAACTATAGAACAAACCTTTAAAAAGCTTGATGAGATTTTCACCAGATTTGGGAAGCCAGAACAAATTATAAATGATAATGGACGACAATTCATGGCTCAGGAGTTCGAAAGCTATTTAAAGAAGAGTGGTATCCAACACATTAAATCAGCACCATACTGCTCTTCGACGAATGGTTTAGCCAAAAGGTTTGTCTAGTCCATGAAACATCCACTGAAAGTCTCCAACGACCAAGGTTCATTAAATCATTGTCTAAACAGTTTCTTGGTGACATATCGGAATGCCACACATGTGGCTACTGAAGAGTTCCCCAGCTTTACTGCTACTGAGGATAAAGCTGAGAATTACTTCTGATCTACTTCTACCGCAGGAGACATCCGAGATAATAGAACACAATTAGTAGTCACAAATCTTGAGAACAGAAGGTAATTCAAAAAGGCTCTTGTTTCAAAAAGGCGGGCAAGTTTTGACATGCAGCTATACCACCGGTGAGAATTGGGTTCCCTCAGCTGTACTGGCACAAACTGCACCTATCTTTTATGGAGTACAAACTGAAGATAAGCTAGTGTAGAAATGATACACTGATGAATGTTAGCTACACACAGTGTGCCAGCTTGGTGTGTGCCAGAACTATCTCAGGATGAACAACCATCCACCCTACCAGATAGCATGACTGCGACTTTGTGTCTATCAGCAGAGATCGAGATTGCCGAAGAATTTTTTGCTGCTACTAGTCTTTCTTCCGCAACAGAGACTGGCATGCCTTCCAGGATAGAGACATCTCAGGAGATCCTGATGTCATTGACTGCTTCACGAGCTTTTAGTCAGCCTAGCCCAAGCCTTTGTTCAGTGAACAACTTCTTAATATCCTGCCTTGTTGACTGCAACCAACCCATGTGCTGTGACTCCACTTTCTTTTATCCTCACTAGTATAGCATCTCCAATAATCTGCACTAACTCTTGCATAGAAGTCACCAAAAATGATTAGTTTGTCTAACATTGGTACAATAGGAATCAAAGAGTGAATGTCATTGTAGAATTTATCCTTGACTTCCTCAGAGTTGGTCATGGTAGAGCATACACACTGAGGAGTAGTTTGCCTGTTGCTGTGCAGGGGAAGCTAAGGACCATCAGATGTTCAGTAGCACCTTTAGAAGGCGAGTTATCTTGTGCCAAGGTAGTTCACGTCAGCAAAGCTTACATTAGATTTGCATCTTTCTATTTTTTCAAGACCACTCCAAAGGAAAGACTTCCTGGAGCTAACCCTCCCCGGGAAGACAGGTCTTGCTGAGGGCAGCAACCTGGATGTTGTGCATAGCCAGCTCTCTAACACTAGAAGCAGTTCTTCTCTCAGGTCTGTCAGCTGTGGTATTGTCCATGACAGTACACAAATTCCATGTGTCAATGGTGACCGGGGTTACCTTTACTTTCATATTTGAGATTGACTTGCCCCTGCTTTGATGGAATCCCTGCCAGCTGTGACCTGTTAGCCAGAGATGTGAAGCAGAAAATGAAAAGAAGCAGAAACTGCTCAGTCACTCAGGGGGCTGCCAAGTTCCACTCCTGTTTCCTTCCAGTGAAAATCAACCCTATAGCCTGAACCGCCTGTGCACATGTTCATGGATACTGCCCCCTGTCAATCCATTCCATCACATTCCCCTCGTCGCAGGACTTGTAACAGATGGATGATGAATTACAGATTGATAGTGAACGTGACTTGCGTTTCAATTGAATTATAGTAAGGGAGAGTTGGACATTGCCAGCCTCCATCTCTTATCCTTTTCTATCTTGATCCAGTTGCAAAATTGTTTAAGTTATCCACAGAAAAGAAAGGCAAACATGGTGGCACAGTGGTTAGCACTGCTGCCTCACCGCACCAGGGACCCAGGTTTAATTCTAGCCTTGGGTGACTGTCTGTGTGGAGTTTGCACATTCTACCTGTGTCTTCATGGGTTTCCTCCGGGTGCTCTGGCTTCCTCCAACAGTCCAAAGATGTGTGGGTTAGTTTGATTGGTCATGCTAAATTGCCTCTCAGTGACAGGGGGACAAGCAGGGTAAATACATGGGGATACTGAAATAGGGCCTGGGTGGGATTGTTTTGGTGCAGACTCAATGAGCCGAACGGCCTTCCTTTTCAGGGATTCTATAATTCTATGAAGATTAATTTAAGGAAAGACCAGCCTTCAGGTCAAACTCACATATGATGCCTTGTGCGTGAGAAAACATTCCCAGTAAAATACAGTCCTATAAGAACCTGTACTTGTTGGCAGTGAAAAGATCACAGCCTGCCTCGATCGACAATGATCATCTTAAATTTACTTAAAAGGGAATTGAAAGAAGTTTTCAAAAGCAAGAATAGAAAAGTACGCAGGAAAATAGGAATAGAAAGCTCCAGTTGAAGGATTAAGACTAGCATAGGTTTGTTGGGCCAAATGCATTTCAATGGTATAGTTTCTGTGATTGCAGGAAATGAACACTTATAATACTGTAAAATATTTGGATTAATTCATCCATGTTATTCAAAAAAAAATCACTGGATTATGTATCCATTGACATCCAAATGTGCACACCCACATGGAATAATCTTGTTGCATAACTTTTCCTGAACTGTTATAACGTCTGCAGCAGTAAAAAAAGAATTATGAATCATTTTTATTACTCATTGTGAGAAAGGAAACCCCAGAACAAATACTAGTCTTGTCTGATATTCCAGCTCAACTTTCCCCTTGAGGGTGAGTTTAACCAGCCGTGTTTATGTTTGTCTGTGGGAGAGAGAGAAAACTGAACTCAAGGGAGGTCCATTCACACATCATTCAAATTTGCAATCTGCTAGGTCAAACAAGGGGCAGGAGTGATGGCTTCTGTGGAGATGTCTTAAGGCCGGATGGCACATTCTAGACTGAGAATGGGTAGATCAATAGATCTGAGCAGAATTCAAATAATTTTGCTTTATCTCACAAATATCTTCAGATTATTTGCATTTATGTTACATTCAGTATGGCAAACAGACATGCAGTGTTAAGTGTGGCCAAAGGGCGACAAGGAATCATGTAGTTATAATACTTTTTATGATCTGTAGTAAAATGGAAATGCTTCTAGGCTACTTCAAATAGGTAAAATTATTGGACTTCAATTGAGTGGGTGAAAAAATGAGTTTTCCCTTAATTTACCTCCTATTACTGTTAAGACTGTGGACCTTGTATAAAATGACCAAAGTGACGGCGGCACAGTAGCACAGTGGTTAGCACTGCTGCTTCACAGCTCCAGGGACCTGGGTTCGAATCCCGGCTTGGGTCGCTGTCTGTGTGGAGTTTGCACATTCTCCCTGTGTCTGCGTGGGTTTCCTCCCACAATCCAAAGATGTGCGGGCTAGGCTGATTGGCCATTCTAAATTGTCCCTTCGTGTCCCGGGATGCATAGGTTAGAGGGGTTAGTGGGTAAATATGTAGGGACATGTGGATAGGACCTGGGTGGGATTGTGGTTGGTGCAGACTCGATGGGCCGAATGGCCTCTTTCTGCACTGTAGGATTCTATGATTCTATGACCTTAGCATTTCAGCTTTCAATGCAGTTAGTGCATGTAATATAGCATGAAGTTCATACTAACAACAGTATGTAATCCTGCCAGGTTAAATACATTCGAAGCAAAGGATTAAAGCAATGCTTTGTAAACTATTTTCCAATGTGATCTTCTCAAGGGCAACAAAGGCTAGCCTCACTAGTGAAACCCACGTCCCATGAACAAATATACATTTCTAAAAATAACTTTTGAAAATTAACGTGACTCCAGAAGCCAACAAAACCAAAATAGCAAGAAAGCAGCAGGGTATTAAAAACAGAAAGTGCTGGAAAAACTAAGCAGGTCCGGTAGCACCAGTAGAGAGAGAAACAGAGTTAATGGTTTGAGTCCAGTCTGATTTCTTCTGAACTCAGTTCTCTGTTTCTCTCTCCACAGATGCTGCCAGACCTGTTGTATTTTTCCCAACAGATCTCCAGCATCCGTGGTATTCTGCTTTTGCTTAAGCAGCGTGATAATATTTGACTTGACATGAATTGATCAACATATAAGTATGAAAACCTGTATTTTTAAAATACCTAGTAAAAATGTTCTTACTTTCTGCATTCATGTAGGTTTCAGCCAACTCTCTATATTCCATGGTGACAGACGGATCAGTGAAGCCCGTCTCCCCATTATCACACACACATTGTAATCAGCTGCTCTTCCCTTCCACACACACACACACACACACCCGTCTTCCCAACCAGCTCCCCCCACTCACTCACTCATGCTCTCGCATCACCACTCACTCACTCAACTCTCTTATCCTCACTCAACCCCACTCACTCATCACATCCCCCTTCACCATCCTCCCAGTCACCTGGATTTCTTCACCCTGACCAGATTTTGGGGAGTTGAAGTGGTAAAGCACCAATAAGGATGATGGATAAAAGAGGTAAAACATTGCATTATCATTGAATCCACATAGTGCAGCAGAGGCCATTTGGCCCATCAAGCCTGCACCAACAACAATCCCACCCAGGCCCTAACCCTGTAATCCCACGTATTTAGAACATAAGAACTAGGAGCAGGAATAGGCCTCGAGTCTGCTCCGCCATTCAATAAGATCATGGCTGATCTTTTTGTGGACTCAGCTCCACTTAACTGCCCACTCACCATAGCCCTTAATTCCTTTACTGTTCAAAAATGTATCTATCTTTGCCTTAAAAACATTCAATGAGGTAGCCTCAACTGCTTCACTGGGCAGGGAATTCCACAGATTCACAACCCTTTGTATGAAGAAATCCTTCCTCAACTCAGTCCTAAATCTGCTCTCCCTTATTTTGAGGCCATGCCCCCTAGTTCTAGGTTCACCCGCCAGTGGAAACAACCTCCCTGCTTCTATCTTATCTATTCCCTTCATAATCTTATGTTTCTATAAGATTTCCCCTCATTCTTCTGAATTCCAATGAGTATAGCCCCCAGTCTACTCAGCCTCATAAGTCAACCCTCTCAACTCCAGAATCAACCTAGTGAATCTCCTCTGCACCTCCTCCAGTGCCAGTATATCCTTTCTCAAGTAAGGAGACCAAAACTGTACACAGTGCTCCAGGTGTGGCCTCACCAGCACCTTATAAACCTGCAACATAATCTCACTGTTTTTAAACTCCATCCCTCTAGCAATAAAGGACAAAATTCCATTTGCCTTCTTAATTACCTGCTGCACCTGCAAACCAACTCCTTGTGATTATTGCACAAGGACATCCAGGTCCCTCTGCACAGCAGCATGCTGCAATTTTTTACCATTTAAATAATAGTCCACTTTGCTGTTATTCCTACCAAAATGGATGACCTCACATTTACCAACATTGTACTCCATCTGCCAGACCCTTGCCCCACACACTTAGACTATTTATATCCCTTTGCAGACCTTCAGCGTCCTCTGCACACTTTGCTCTGCCACATCTTAGTGTCATCTGCGAATTTTGACACACTACACTTGGTCCCCAACTCCAAATCATCTATGTAAATCGTAAATAATTGCGATCCCAACACTGATCCCTGAGGCCACTGATCGCCAACCAGAAAAACACCCATTTACCCCCATTCTTTGCTTTCTGTTAGTTAACCAATCCTCTATCCATGCTAATACATTACCGTAACACCGTGCATCTTTATCTTATGCAGCAGTCTTTGGTGCGTCACCTTGTCATAGAGGTTTACAGCCAAACTTGTCCATACCGCCCTTTTTTAAAAAAATCCCTAAGCTAATCCCAATTGCCTGCATTTGGCCCATATCCCTCTATACCCATCGTACCCATGAGACTATCTAAATGCTTTTTAAAAGATAAAATTGTACCCGCCTCTACTACTACATCTGGCAGCTTGTTCCAGACACTCACCACCCTCTGTGTGAAAAAATTGTCCCTCTGGACACTTTTGTATCTCTCCCCTCTTACACCTTATCTCTCTGGGGTGTAGAATTCCAAACACTAACCACGCTCTAAGAAATAAACCCAACATATGTGGGAATTTACTCTGCTTTGATTTACTTTACACCTGACGTAGTTTTAAAATACGGCACCTAATTACACAGGAGTATAAAGGTCACTGCTACTTCCTAGTAGCCTTTAGTCTGGGATAATATTGTTAAGTAGTGTGCTCCTTTTTTGTCGTGAATAAAAGCCTTTATTCCCAAGTATGTCCTAGCCTCCCATGTGAATCAATCGCGCATCAATTTTATTCACGACAAAATACTGAAAATTTTGTTCGAACAAAAAAAAATGGAGCAGATGCTAAAGCCCGATCGGCTAACCTTGGATCCGCGTGCCGCTGGGGCGTCGAACACTTTCGACCATTGGTTGAAGTGCTTCGAGGATTACGTTGAGGCCTCGACAGCAGTCCAGTCCGATGCCGACAGATTGCGGGTGTTCCACGCCAGGGTGAGCGACACTGTGTATGCAACAATTCGCGATTCCCAAAATTATAAAGATGCTATCGAATTGCTCAAGAAGCTGCATAATAAACAGCCGAACGAAATTCATGCTCGTCACCTATTAGCTACTCGACGACGGCAGCCCGGCGAAACTACAGGACAGTACCTGCGCGAACCTCAACAGCTAGCCAGAGCCTGCAACTGCAAGGAGGTGTCGGCTACTCAATACACCAACGACCTTATTCGGGACGCGTTCGTGGCGGGAATCGGCTCATCCTATATTCGCCTGCGGCTGCTAGAGCAGGGTAACCTGGACCTGGCTAAGATGGTAGAATTGGCCGACGCAATGGAAACGGCCTCCAGAAGTCTCGAAACCTACCCACCGACCACGTGGGAACAGTGTGGCAAGCACAGCCGCCGCCTCACCTGTACTCGGCGGCTCCTCGGGACTGCGCGATGATGCTCCCAACTTCAGACCTGATGGCTGCGGCAGCTCCTGGAGGCCCACGGTGCTATTTCTGCGGTTTGGCGAAGCATCCTCGCCAAAGATGTCCGGCCAGGACGGTGTTTTGCACCGCCTGTGGAAAGAAAGGGCACTATGCAAAGGTGTGCCGAGCAAAGACCCCTTCCAAGCCCAGCAGTGCTGCGTGCGACTCCCCAGGATCCATCTCCTCGTCTTCGGCCTCATCGATGTCTTCAGCCATGTGCGATCCACGGGCGCCGCCATTTCCTATGATGACGACGCAAGCCACGTGTGACCTGCGGGTGCCGCCGTTTTCAACATCCTCGACCGTGTGCGATTCATGGGCGCAGCCACTTTGGTCGACACCGGCCGCAGAAGACCAGCAGGGGTCCTCGTCGTCGGCTATCTCAACTGCCTGCAGTTACGCTCAGGATCCAACAGTGGCATCAATCATCCTGGACCAGGCCAAGCCTCACAGACTCGACAAGTCTATGATGGACATAGAGGTAAACGGGCGCCTGGCGCACTGCCTGTTTGACAGCGGGAGCACGGAGAGCTTCATCCATCCGGATACAGTAAAATGGTGCGCTCTCTGTGTGCAAACTGTCAGGCAGATAATCTCCATGGCGTCGAGGTCCCGATCTGTCCTCGTTCTTGGGAGCTGTGTGGTAACCCTAACGGTGCGGGGCACAGTCTACGAGAACTTCAGGCTCCTTGTGTTACCGCACCTTTGCGCTCCGGTACTCCTAGGGCTAGACTTTATGGTCCACCTGAGGAGTGTGACCCTGCAGTACGATGGGCCACTCCCTCCACTTTCAGTGGGAGAACAGCAGCCTCCAAATTGTCCAGCGCGCTCCACATGCGGCCTTTCAGCACTCAAAATTATCCCGCTTTCCCTATTCGAAAATCTCGTGCCAGGCTGCAAGCCCATCGCGACTAAAAGCAGGCGTTACAGCGCTGAGGATCGGATCTTTATTAGATCTGAGGTTCAGCAGCTCCTCAGGGAAGGGGTCATTCAACCTAGCACTAGCCCATGGAGAGCACAAGTCATGGTGGTCAAGACTGGAGACAAGCCCCAGATGGTCAGAGACTATAGTCAGACCATTAATAGGTACACGCAGCTGGACGCGTACCCTCTCCCACGCATATCTGACATGGTCAACCAGATTGCGCAGTACTGGGTGTTCTCCACCATCGACTTGAAGTCAGCCTACCACCAGCTCCCCATTCGCCCAGAGGACCGCAAATACATGGACTTTGAGGTGGATGGCCGTCTCTCCCACTTTTTAAGAGTCCCTTTCGGCATCACTAATGGGGTCTCGGTCTTCCAGCGTGAGATGGACCGAATGGTGGACCAAAACGGGCTACGGGCTACCTTCCCGTACCTGGACAACGTCACTATCTGCGGCCATGACCAGCAGGACTACGACGCCAACCTCCAGAAGGTTTTACGCACTGCAACTCTCCTGAACCTGACCTATAACAAGGAGAAGTGCGTATTCAGCAAGCACCGCCTAGCAATCCTCGGATACGTGGTGGAAAACGGGGTCATCGGCCCCAATCCAGACCGTATGCGTCCCCTCCTTGAACTTCCCCTACCCACTAGCATCAAAGCACTGAGAAGATGCTTAGGCTTCTTCTCGTACTATGCACAGTGGGTCCCCAATTGTGCGGACAAAGCCCGTCCGCTCATAAACTCTACCTCTCTTCCCCTGACAGCAGAGGCTCGCCTAGCCTTTGCAGGGATAAAAGCCGACATCGCAAAAGCCACGATGCACGCTGTCGATGAGTCCATCCCTTTTCAGGTGGAGAGTGATGCATCTGATTTCGTCCTGGCCGCCACACTTAACCAGGCAGGCAGGCCCGTCGCCTTTTTCTCTCGCACCCTCCATGGCCCTGAAATTCGGCACTCCTCTGTGGAGAAAGAGGCTCAGGCCATTGTGGAGGCCGTACGGCATTGGCGCCATTATTTGGCTGGCAAACGTTTTACCCTGCTCACGGACCAGCGGTCCGTGACCTTTATGTTCAACAACACGTTAAAGGGAAAAATTAAGAATGATAAAATCTTGAGGTGGAGAATCGAACTCTCCACCTACAACTATGATATCATGTACCATCCGGGGAAGCTCAATGAGCCCTCTGATGCCCTGTCGTGTGGAACATGTGCCAGTGTGCAGGAGGACCGGTTACAGGCCCTCCACAATGATCTCTGCCATCCAGGGATCACTCGGCTCTTCCATTTTGTAAAGGTTCGAAATCTGCCCTATTCCATAGAGGATGTCAAGTCGATAACTCGAAGCTGCCAGGTTTGTGCAGAGTGCAAGCCGCACTTCTACCGGCCTGACAGGGCACACCTCATTCAGGCCACTCGCCCTTTTGAACGACTGAGTGTCGACTTCAAGGGGCCCCTTCCTTCGACGGATCGGAACGTGTATTTCCTCAACGTTGTTGACGAATTCTCCCGATTCCCCTTTGCCATCCCCTGTTCTGACATGTCCTCTGCCACGGTCATCAAAGCCCTGCGGAGTCTTTTTACCCTGTTCGGCTACCCCAGTTATATCCACAGTGATAGGGGTTCGTCACTTATGAGCAACGACTTGAGGCAATACCTGCTCTCTAAGGGAATTGCCTCAAGTAGGACTACAAGTTACAACCCCAGGGGTAACGGACAGGTCAAGAGAGTCTGGAAGGCTGTTTTACTGGCGCTACAGTCTAGGGGTCTTCCAGTCCCCCGTTGGCAAGAGGTACTTTCTGATGCGCTCCATTCGATCCGGTCCCTCCTGTGTACGGCAACCAACGCTACCCCACATGAGCGGATGTTTACCTTCCCAAGGAAGTCTTCCTCTGAGACCTCACTGTCGTCTTGGTTGACGTACTCAGGACCTGTCCTCCTGCGGCGGCATGTTAGGACCCGCATGTCCGACCCTTTGGTTGAACAGGTCCATCTCCTCCACGCCAACCCTCAATATGCCTATGTGGCATATCCTGACGGGCGAGAGGACACGGTCTCTATCAGAGATCTGGCGCCTGCAGAGGACCTGGAAACCCCCGTCACTCCCGCATCCCTGGTTAGGATTCCTTTGCCCATTCTCTCCCCTCCTGACACGGCGCGGGCAGCATCGGGACCTCAACTTAATCCTCTTACTCCCGTGTGCAGCTTGCCTGAGTCCAGGAGATTGTCGCCATCTCGAGGTCGGCTGGCGGGAGAGGAACTGGAGGAGTCAGTGGACACCACCTCGGAGAGAGGGTTGTCGTCATGGTCACCAGAACCGGCACTGGAGCCAGTGCTGCAGAGGTCGCAGAGATGGTGCGGACCCCCAATATGGCTGAACTTGTGAACATGTGGACAGTTCGTATTTGTTTCCTTACCCCACCGGCCTTTGTTTTTGAAGGAGGGATGAATGTGGTGAACCATAGATGGTTACCACTATGGGTACTTGTACATATGTTACTCTTGTTACTGTTGGGGTTAAGGTTTGGGTGTTCCACCTGTTATTATTGTTTATGTGGTACACTCCGTTCGGCTCCGTTTTCTTACAGGAGTATAAAGGTCACTGCTACTTCCTAGTAGCCTTTAGTCTGGGATAATATTGTTAAGTAGTGTGCTCCTATTTTGTCATGAATAAAAGCCTTTATTCCCGGGTACGTCCTCGCCTCCCATGTGAATCAATCGCGCATCAATGATTGTGTTATTAACACGATTACAGATTTAATTTTTCTTTTAGACTTTGTCTTCAGGCATATTGTCTTCACCACATCCACAGGTTCCCCATTGTCCACTGCACATGTAATGTTCTCAAACAATTCCACCAAATTAGTCAAACACGGCCTTCCCTTCATGAACCCATGCTGCGTCTTACCAATGGGACAATTTATATCCAGATGTCTCGCTATTTCTTCCCTGATGATAGATCCAAGCATTTTCCCTACTACAGAAGTTAAGCTAACCGGCCTATAGTTACCTCCCTTTTGTCTACCTCCTTTTTTAAACAGTGACATCACATTTGCTGTTTTCCAATCTGCCGGAACCACCCCAGAGTCCAGTGAATTTTGGTAAATTACCACTAGCGCATTTGCTATTTCCCACGCCATCTCCTTTAGTACCCTGGGATACATTCCATCAGAACCAGGAGACTTGTCGACCTTTGGCCCCATTGACTTGCCCAGCACTACCTTTTTCGTGATAATGATAGTTTCTCGGTCCTCACCTGCCATAGCCTTCCTGATATCAATTTTTGGCATGTTATTTGTGTCTTCCACTGTGAAGACCGACACAAAATACCTGGTCAATGCCTCAGCTGTTTTTTCATTTCCAGTTATTACATCCCCCTTCCCATCCTCGAAAGGACCAATGTTTACTTTAGCCATTCTTTTTTGTTTTATATAATTGTAGAAACTTTTGCTATCTATTTTTATATTCTGAGCTCGTTTACTCTATTAATCCATCTTGCTTTTCTTTATAGCTTTTTTGGGGGCTTTCTGTTGACCTTTAAAGATTTCCCAATCCTCTAGTTTCCTATTAATCTTTGTCACTTTGTATGCATTTTCTTTCAAGTTGATACGCTGATTATCTCTTTTCCAAGAGTCCTTCCTTATCACTGGTATATACTTTTGCTGAACACTATGAAAAATCCCCTCTGCAACAGAACCAACCATGGTGCAACGAGCCTATCTACCTGCCTATCTCTCTTGCTCTGTCTGTGGTCACCCATTCCCTTCCTGCCTGCGGAGTCTGAGCCTGCAGTGTGATCACCCTCTCTATACGTGCTATCCACAATACTCTCTGACTCGGGGATGCTCCAGTGTCTCCAGCCGCTGCTTCAGCTCTGAAACTTGAGCTTCCAGGAGCTGGAGACACTTCCTGCACACATGCTGACCCAGGAGACTGGAACTATCCCCAGCCTGCCACATGGAGCAAGAGGAGCAAACCACGGCTTGGAGCTCTCCTGTCATGTCTTACCCCTTTTAATTAAACTTTTGAACAATGTTTTGTTTCAGATTATATCCAATTTTCTAGGTCCCTTTTTTCCTGCTCCTTGTTACTACTGAACATAACCTTTTCAAACTATAAAGCACAGCGATTACACAGAAACACTATTGTAGTGTACAACAACAACAGCTACAATGCCAAGAGCAAAAAGAAAAAAGTAACACTTATTGACCAATCACCCTTGTAGCCTCTGCTCCCTGTTTTCACCCAACTCCAAAGGCACTCCTCTCAGTCAGGCAGCACGCACCATGCAGTCAGAGCAGCACTCTGAGGCCTCTGGTTTTATAGGCACAACTTACAAAGCCCTGGAACTGGTTTTAACTAGTTGTACAAACAATCAGCCAAATTCAGTTGAGAGCTGACTCAGCTGATTCCTGTTGCAGAAATGCACTAAAGTGCAGCTTTTAACTTCCCTAATAAGAACTAATTTAGTTCACCCTGAAAGCAAGTTTAATGACTACTCACCTCCTTACAACTTACCACATTGAACTCTCTGTTTTCTCCCAACTCCAAAAGCACTCCTCTCAGTCAGGCAACATTCATCGTGCAGTCAGCAGCACTCACTGTGTAGTCAGTTTACCCTGCTAATTTCTCTGATACTAACGGGCAATTTAACATGGCCAATCCACCTAACCTGCACATCTTTGGACTGTGGGAGGAAACCAGAGCACCCACAGGAAACCCACGCAGACACAGAGAGAATGTGCAAACTCCACATAGACAGTGACCTGAGGCCGGAATTGAACCCGGGGCTCCCAAGCGCTGTGAGGCAGCAGTGCTAACCACTGTGCCATTAATTAGACTGAAATCCTAAACCTTTATAAAACATTGATTGATGTGGGAGAAAATAATTTGTCAGGGCCTGAACCCAGAGGTTGGCACCACTCAACCCCCTCTTACCCCTTCCATGGGTCTCAGGTCCCAGTTCCAGACTTCAGCTCCCCCCCACCCGCCTTCCCCCCAATCCTCTTCCTGAGTTAAATTCAAAAAGTTTATATGTTCTTATTAATAATATATTTTTGTGTTTATTGTTGCTTGTTATTTTCATGCTGTTTGATGGATTTAATCACTCCATTTATTTTGATACTGACTGACATTCACTTTTTTTTTCCAGGCAGTTTGTTTGACATATAAATGTGAAGCATTTTTCTGCAAAGGCTGGATGGATTACTGAAAGAGATAAATGGCTCTTCCTAGCCAGTTTTTCCTGTCGTTGTAAATGCTAAGTGGCCAGCAAGTTATATTTGCAGCATTAAGAACTACCTGCAATTGTGAAACGTTGTCACTACAGTTATTCAGTGTAAGTAAATGTGTTTCCCATAATTAACGTGTTCCTAAAGTATTAGGTCAATACTTACACTGGTCAATAATTTCATACCATTGGCAAAAAATCCTGAATTCCATGCCCTAGAATATCACAAATGAAAAGTATCCCGAATAATGACGTACCTAATTAAAACACTGGGTGAGATTTCCCCTCCATGGGTGTTGGAATTGCTGGAAATCCACTGGTGAGATGCAAGGAGAAAATACTAATATTGACATGTTTTGTTCACCACTGCCAGGGGCGGCAGGGTGGCACAATGGTTAGCACTGCTGCCTCACAGCCAGGGACTCGGGTCACTGTGCGGAGTTTGAACTTTCTCCCCATGTCTGCGTGGGTTACCGCCAGGTGCTCCAGTTTCCTCCCACAGTCCAAAGGTGTGCAAGTTAGGTTGATTGGCCATGCTAAATTGCCCCGAGTGTCAGGGGATTAGCAAGGTAAATATGTGGGGCTGTGGGAATAGGACCTGGGTGGGATCGTGATCGGTTGCCACTCAATGGGCCGAATGGCCTCCTTCTGTAGTGTAGGGATTCAATGATTCTATGATTTTAATTAGAGCTGGAGTACAGGAAGTGAAATCTGACTTGTCCAGATTTGTGATGATTCATTTTATTTTTGTGGAAGGGAAAAGTGCATTTCTGATGGGAAGTATACAATTTAGCAATTTTTGAAGTCCAGATTGAAGAGGTCGAAGGGCAATCATGCTTACATTAGTGAGTGCTTTTGTCCTTTTTTCAGGGAAGCTGCAGAAAGGAGAAGACTAGATTCCAAGTAGTCATTTATTCTCAATTGATGATGTCATGTACAATAAGATACAGGAAGATAGCAAAATGTGGGTGGCACACAGTGGTTAGCACTGCTGCCTCACAGCGCCAGAGTCCCAGGTTCAATTCTGGCCTTGAGTGATTGCCTGTGTGGAGTCTGCACATTCTCCGTGTCTGTGTGGGTTTCCTCCGGGTGCTCAGTTTCCTCCCACAGTCCAAAATTGTGCAGGTTAAGTTGATTGGCCATGCTAAATTGGCCCTTAGTGTCAGGGGGATTAGCAGGGTAAATACATGGGGTCATGTGGATAGGGCCTGGGTGGGATTGTTGTTGATGCAGGCTCAATGGATCAAATGGCCTACCTTTGCACTGTAGTGATTCTGTGATTCCATGATGATATTGTGGTGGGTCTCCAGTTCACTCATTTCCTGAAGTCCCAAATATTAGTCCTTCTCGTTCAGAATGAGTGAGTAAGAGAAAATCAAAAGGTTGGTTTAAGCCCACTTTTGTTATGTTCACTTCATGGAAGATCACCATTCTGATCACTTTTCTTCTTAACATTGTTCGGAAACATTGTCCCTGTGGACTTGATAATCCTAATGTAACCTCCTCCTACTAAGATGGAGGATAGTGAAAGGGTTCACATTGATGCTATGTTTCTTCAAGTACAATTGGGTCTCACAAATGAGTTTCCTAGCTGATACCAGCACTTCCTCAAATTCCTAGTTTATTTAATGAAAGCACAATAGCTCGAACCCAATTCGTTCATATTGCTGATCATGTGCAGCATAAAGGAAAGCAGAGATGGTGCCATTGGGTTTAAATAATAGCAAATGAATCCTGTATTTATTCAACATATTGGAGGAGCAGAAAACAGTGCTGGATCACAAAAGGGGCATGAATCAATTGGCAGAGTAAGCAGTACAACCAAACTAACGCTAAAAACATTTAGAAATTGCACCTCTTGCTAAACTGCTGCTTCCTTTATAGACTGTTTTCAGGCTTAGTGATATATGTATATAAAACTGTATATTGTTAGCAAAGGACTAATTTAAAAGAGAATAATGGATATTTGACAGTGATTACAAGGCAGTAATCTTATCAAGGGATTCATACGTGCCATAAACTTCCAAGAGTAAAGTTCAACTGCTTTATAATCATCATCTCAACCCTGAAATAAGATAACAGGCTGGAAACTTCTTCCATGTGAGATTTCAACATGTATAATTGAGTGCATGATGGTGGTTTTATTGTCATTTTGTTTCCTGCTGCAGGCACCATGGGTATGGTCTCCCACAGCCAATGGTTCTGGGTAGTTCTATACAATGGCTGCACTGAAGGATTAACAGCTACACTGTTACCAATGTATGTTTATCCAGTGATAATCCACTGTTGATCACTGAGAAAAAGCACAGCATTATATCATTTCAGTGTTTATTTGAATGAAACAGTTCTGTAGCAAGATACAGTGAAGTGTTGCCACGTACGCTGGAATATGCTCAGGAAGCCAGGGTTCACTAACACATTCCACAGTGTCATCTTTATAAGCGAGAACAGCTGAATTTATTTTTTTTTCCTCAATCTGATTTTTCCCTTCAGTGTAGCACGAAGAAGTTGGAAGAAGATATCCCCATTTTAGAAAAAAGGAACAGAACAGTTGGTCCAGTCTTGAGGAGAAATATAACAATCACTTCTCTGAAGGAAATCAAATCCTCCAATCATAGTTTTGAGGCAGTGTTAAAATACAAATAATGTTTAAGCTTTGCTCATGACCTCTAAAATGAAATTATGGTTCCTTTTTATTTCAAAAATGAACATTGAGAGCATTTTTGATAGCATAAAATGGCCATTAAATCCAATGCTCAGTTGGGGGTTAGCTTGGATCAAGGCAAAGGTTCATATTTCAGATACATAATTTAACTGTTAAGCCACTGTTATAATGTAACGACCAGATCAATTTAACTACTTTCCCCTTCAACCTTAGCTAATATGCTCTGCATTAGTCAGGCATTTACATTAAGTAACATTATAAATCGTAATTCCCTCTAGTTTAGTGAATAAGTGCAGTACACAGTGCAGCTATTTAGAGCTATTTACACGAGAGGTGCTTTAGGTACAATCTCCAATCTGCACTGAATTAACTGATCTCAGCCAGAACATTTCAGTTGGTTTGGCAGCCCTGGGTGAAGGAAGGAGTAAATCAGAGGGGGTTCCAATTTCGATTGTTGTTCTGTGACCTCTGCTGGATGGCAGAGTGACAACACCGCTTGCCTTACGCTTATTGCAGCTGGCTTTCAACTTAGGCAGAGGTACAAAACTGGCAGCATGTGCGTGTGTAAAGTCTGAACTGGGAGCGCAGTGTCCGCCATATTGGTATAGGCATCAAAAGTCATGTCCAGGGTCTGTGCCTGAACTAGGCTTAGGCCCTTTCCAGATGTGCTGATAGGTGTGGGCCAGCACAAACTAATTTCTAGGCCATTAGGTAAACAACAAAACTTAAAATGAATTGCAAAATAAAATTTGGCAACAAAGCACTGGGATATAGGGTGCATTACTGAGTTATACATTCTTTGATTACAACATGCATTATTTCTTCAATTGTCCATTTTCTTTGTTATAAATCCTTAAAACCCCACAATTAACATGGATAAAAAGAGGAAAAGAATAAGGACAGAAAGGAGATATTAGAGGGTAAATAGATAACCCCCAAAAATAGTTGCAGAGACCACAATGAATGATGTGCAGGGGTTAGGATTGGCCATGCTAAATTGCCACTTAGTGTCCGAAGATGTGTAGATTTGGGGAATTAGTGGGGTAAATATGTGCGATTACAGGGATAGGGCCTGGGTAAGATGCTTTGTCGGAGGGTCAGTGCAGACTCAATGGGCCAAATGGCCTCCTTCTGCTCTGTAAGAATTCTATAATTCTATGATTCTATGAGTGATTAACTGACAGCTGTTTATTACAATGGAAGCAAGACATCAAATTGGAGTGACTGCTCATTTCCATGGTTGCTGTGTACAGGGAGTACTCCTTGCATTGGTCAATAACTGTATACATCAGCAGGGTCCTGATGTTGCTTGCAAGTAAATGCCTGGTGCTATTTAAATTCAGCCTGCACCTCACAAAGAAAAGCTGCATCGCAGCTGCGAGAGATGCTAAACTGTGATGTGGAAGATTCAACAATAGCTGACCAGGCGAGAGAGAAAGCATCAATGTTTTCAGGCACTTTTCAGAAGGCTTTGTGGAAGTGATGGAACAGAGGAGAGATACCCTGTATCCTCAGGTTGGGGAAATGGGGCAGGGCAAGCACACACTCACGAGACAGTCAGAAGCTGAAAGAACTTGGGTGCAGTGTGGGAAAAATCGAATGATTTCAAAATCAGTATGTTTATTTTCAAATTCCATATCCTACCAACTGCAAATTAACATCACCCACTGTTCTATTCACCAGGACCCTAAACTGAAATACCTACAATCTCAGACTCAACCCAACAGTCACATATTTAACCCCATTATCACATATGTAATGTCATTGCAAACATCACACCCATGTCTCACAACTCAACCAAACTGGAGCTATTCAACTGTGACAGCCTCTTCACCCAAACAAATTGTGTGGACCTCTTTATTGCAGGAGAAGATGTGGCATGAAGGAAATGACAGGAAAGAACTGGAGGCAATAACAGGTGAATATGTTTTCACCTCCATGGAGGAGAGACAATGCTGGCCTCCTATGGAAGTGAAATGATTAGTGATGAGGATATCTTGTCACGAGGCTTTGACCCTTTCTTTTTGAAAATGCGACACTCTAACTTTCAACTGACTGGAAATTTAGCAATTTGAACTGAGACGGAACGAACCACTTAAAAATGTAAGGCCTCCTTCCAAAAAGTGAGGGTGCAAAAACAAACAACACATCCACAGGCAAGTGTGAAGAGAAGGATATTTCCACTTAACCGTACATTCTTTTCACTTTTTAAAAAATTGGACTCTAATTCCTTTATTTCTGATATTTGTGATTTTTATTATTTTATTTTTGGCTTTAATGTTTAATGCACTTGCTCTTCCTTTCACTCAAAAAAACATGTTTGATTGACTCGTTATTGGTCTCTGCATAAATAGTTAAGTACACTTGGATTTGGAAAGGGTGCACCCTTGTGAAAAATAAATTTAAACTTTTGTAGTGACCAGCCAAAGTAGTGGGGAGCAAATTGAATCCTTCCCACCTGTTTAACAGTCTGCACATCTCAGAATGCACTTCTTATTTTCCCCTCTCACCTCATCATAATCAAACCTTTGTCCCTTTTCATTTCAGGTATTCTAGTAATGGAACCTCTCCAGGCAGTGGAGGAAGAAGACAGTGAAGATGAAGATACAATCCAGCAATCGCAGACACAAGCTCAGATACTGATGCTGCATCTATTTTAGAATGTAGGGGTGGAAGAGATTTATGCATATTGTGAGACACCAGGCAGGAATGACCGAGCAGGAGACAGGGCGGGGTGAGAATAGTATGCCAGCTCACTCGCTTTGCCATAGCAGATTCAAAAGAGGAATTTGATGGACCAGACTATAGTAGAATGGCTTATGGTTGAACATTCAATTCTTGGTGCACATGGAAAGTCTGCACATAATATCAAGGCATGTGGAGCAGTACAACACCAGTTTAGAACAACTTGCATAGAGCTTAGATCCCATCCTTTGCAACAGAGAACGAGTGGTCACCTTCATTGTAGCCTGTTACCTGAGGAACCAATGATGATGCAGAATCTAATGGCTGATGTCTCAGCTTCCAATGCAGCAAAAGTCTGAATGCTACAGCGAAGACCACTCAAAGGTAAACTTAGACTGCTGTCACCTACTGCTGGCTTCTCGGGAGCAAAAGCATCATAATTATGTTGGTCGACTAACTGCCCTTATGTTGGTCGACTATTAAGCCAGAGACCAAAATCAGATAAGTAGGAATGGCATGGTGACGCAGTGGTTAGCACTGCTGCCTCACAGTGCCAGGGACTCAATTCTGGCCTCGGGTGACTGTCTGTGTGGAGTTTGTACATTTTCCCTGAGTCTGTTTGGGTTTCCTCCATGTGCTCCAATTTCCTCCCACAGGCCAAAGATGTGCAGGTTAGGTTGATTGGTCATGCTAAATTGCCCCTTAGTGTCAGAAGGATTAGTAGGGTAAATAAGTGGGGTTATGGGGGATAGGGCCTGGGTGGGATTGTTGCCATTGCAGGCTCGATAGGCAGAATGGCCTCCTTCTGCACTGTAGGATTCAATGATTCTACAACATCCCCACAACAGCAATTGGGGAATTGAAATTCCATAAATAAATCTGGAAGAAAAAGCTGGTCTGAATAATGGCGGCCATCAAACTATTGGTGTCATTAAAAAGCCATCCAGTTTGCTAACGTCCTTTAGGGAAGTAAATCTTCCATCCTTATCCTGTCTGGTTCACATGTGACTCCTAACCTACAGCAATGCTTAGTTTTCTGTTCAGTTGTATCAAACAGCCACAAAAATGTTGAGGAAGATAAAGATAGTATGAACCTCCCAGCATTGACCATTGGATATGGCAAAGTTTAACCCAGCAGAGGTCAAGCCAAAGTCCTCCTCACTATCATGTAGGGATTTGTGCCAAAATTGGGACAGCTGCCCCACAGAATAGTCAATTACAGCCTTGCATAGTTTTTAAAGTTTTAAAGTTTATTTATTAGTCACAAGTAAGGCTTACATGAACAGTGCAATGAAGTTACTGTGAAATTCCCCTAGTCGCCACACTCCGGAGCCTGTTCGTGTCAATTCAGTTGTACTTACAGAATCATAATTTTTAGCCAATGTCCCAGACTCCTACATCACTATCCCTGAGTTGGTGACTCAGCGGTAGCGTCTCCTGTCAAGAGGGAGTGACCCTGGAAATTCTCGACATTGACTCCAAACCTCATGTAGTCACTTAATGTCAGACCAAATATGGGCAACCAACTGCTGTCTGCCACATTCCATTTCTCTCAACAGATCATTCTATACTCTTCCATGCTGACCATTTCGAAGAAACACTGAGGATAGCAAGGGCATAGCATGAACTCAGATGTGGGTTGTGAGACGGGCATTAATATCCAACGCCAAAATTGGTTTGGTAGCACTATTATTAACTGAACTAAACACACCTGCCAGATTGCGTCTGTGAACAGTGATGACAGAACTAGCATGAGGAAAAAAGCCTACCTGACTTCACCTCATCAATCCATCTCTTACAGGTACATCTATCTATGACAATAATGGTAGGATTGACCATTGTACAAACTGCAGAAAATTTCCAGCCTCATGTCGCCTCATGAACTCTGTCTCCAAAGTAAGCATGAGCTCTCACCTGCATTCCATGTAGTGTACATTAAAGTTAGTGACAAAGGGCCATCCAGACTCAAAGCATTGGCTCTATTCTCTCTCCACAGATGCTGTCAGACTGCTAAATTTTTCGAGCATTTTCTGTTTTTATTAAAGTTAGTAGTTTAATACTACTAACAATGGTCTGGCTGACATTTATCTCTTTTGCTCTCTTGACTGTCAAACTGTGCCCAAGATTAATTGTTTCTTCCTGTGAGCAAAGACATTGATAAACCCAAAACATAAAAAAGTACCTGCCTGTATAGCCTAATGCCATTTGCAAGAAATACAAATTAATTATCACTTACCTTCAAAACAACCCCTTGATTCTGGAACACGTATGAATAATTTATAATTCTAATGGAGTTAATGGCTCTCTTTCCAGACTTGCTGGTTCCACTAACAAATCCCTTTGATGGCATGATAGCACAGTGGTTAGCACTGCCAACAGTGCCAGGGATCTGGATTTGATTCCTGACTTGGATCACTGTCTGTGCGGAGTCTGCACGTTCTCCTCGTGTCTACGTGGCTTTCCTTCGGGTACTCCGGTTTACTCCCACGGTCCAAAAAATATGCTAGCTAAGTGCATTGGCCATGCTAAATTCTCCCTCAGTTTATCTGAACAGGCGCCAGGGTGTGGAGATTAGGGGATTTTCACAGTAACTTTGTTGCAAGCCTACTTGTGACACTAATAAATAAACTTAAACTTTGATTACAAAGGTGCCTTTACTTCTTTTGAATGGAGAGCTACATGAATAATTTAAGTCCCATTTTGAAATAACTGTTGACATCCAGTTCTTACCAAGTTCAGAGATAGGTCATCCATTACTTAAACGTTCTCACCTCTAACTCTGATCTTGTTAGCCAAACACAGATCACCTTTTAAACTGAATTCCACTTTTTTTATGGTTGTTTGCGTTTCTCAATCTGATATTTCCAATTAACTCCATTTAAATTCAATTCCTAAAACTAAAAATTATATCTCTGGAACACATGAATTATGAATTTAGATAACCGTGACAGCTTCTCACCAGCACCCTCTCACTGTCAATTAGAGACAGGCTATAAATGCTAGCCTTGTCAGCAACACCCACACTCCATGCACCAATTAAAAAAAAGTAATCAAAGGGGCTTCCAATGCCAATGATTGGAGCCAAGTTTTTAACCTTTTGGAACCAAGGCCTTTATCAACCCTTTTAATCTGAAGTTCTGAGAGAAACAACTTTTAGTGAGGAGCTGAAGGAAATCAGCATTAGTAGAGAAATGTCTTTGGGGAAATTGATGGGATTGAAGGTGGATAAATCTCCAGGTCCTGGTAATCTTCATCCCAGAGTACTTAAGGAAGTGGCCCTGGAAATAGTAGATCCATTGGTGGTTATTTTCCACAATTCTTTGGACTCTGGGCTGGTTCCTACAGATTGGAGGGTAGCTAATGTAAGCCCGCTGTTCAAAAAGGAGGTTAGAAAGAAAATCTATCGACAAGTGAGACTAACGTCGGGACTGGGGATGTTGCTTGAGTCCATTATCAAGGATTTCATAACTTAGCATTTGGAAGGCAATGGTATAATCAGACAAAGTCAGCATGGATTTACAAAAGGGAAATCATGCTTGACGAATCTATTGGAAGTCTTTGCGGATGTAACTAGTAGAGTTGACTGAGGAGAACCGGTGGATGTGGTTTATTCAGACTTTCAGAAGTCTTTCGACAAGGTCGCACAGAACACTATGTTGTAAAGTTAAAGCACATGGGATTACACGTAATGTCTTGAGATGGATAGAAAGCTGGTTAGCAGATAGGAAGCAAAGAGTTGGCATAAATGGGTCTTTTTCTAATTGGCAGTCAGTGACTAGTGGAGTTCTGCAGGATCTGAGCAAGGACCCCAACTGTTCACATTATATATTAATGATTTGGAAGAGAGAACTGAATGTATTGTCTCCAAATTTGCAGATGATACAAAGTTGGATGGGAGGCTGAGTTGTGAGGAGGATGCAGAGATGCTTCGGCGTGATTTGGACAGGCTGAGTATGTGGGCATATGCATGGCAGATGAGTATAATGTGGATAAATGTGAGGTTATTCACTTTTGTAGCAATAATAGGAAGACAGATTATTACTTGAAATTACAAATTGAGAGAGGTGGATACTCAGCGAGACCTTGGTGTCCTCGTGCATCAGTTGCTGAAAGTAAGTGTGCAGGTACAGCAGGCAGTAAAGAAGGCAAGTGGTATGTTGGCCTTCATAGCAAGAGGATTTGAGTATAGGGATAGAGATGTTTTGCTGCAATTGTATAGGGCATTAATGAGGCTACGCCTGGAGTATTGTATGCAGTTTTGGTGTCCTTATCCAAGGAAGGATGTCCTTGCTATAGAGGGAGTGTTGCAAGGTTTACCAGACTGATTTCTTGGATGGCGGGTCTGTCATATGAAGCGAGATTAAGTCGGTTAGGATTATGTTCACTGGAGATTAGAAGAGTGAGAGGGAATCTCATAAAAATATATAAAACTCGAACAGGATTAGATAGGGTAGATTCAGAAAAAAATGTTCCCAATGGTGGGGGAGTCCAGAATTAGGGGTCATAGCTTGAGGATAAGGGGTAAACCTTTTAGAACTGACATGAGGAGAAATTTCTTCATCCAGAGGGTAGAGAATGTGGAATTCACTATCACATAATGTCATTGAGGCCAAAACATTGGTTAATTTCAAAATGAAATGAGATACAGTTCTTGGGACCAAAAGGATCAAGGGATATGGGGGCAAGAGAGGATCAGGATATTGAATTCGATGATCAGCCATGATCAAAATGAATGACCGAGCAGGCTTGAATATCCGAACGGCTTCCTCTTGCTTCTTGTTTCTATTTTTCTACGTTTCTAATCACATTTTAATTAGATGTTTTAAATTTCATTATGATTTGATTTTGTTGAAGGCAGTATCCCTTTAAGGGATAGCCCTTTTACATTGTCCCTCAATTTGTTTGATTTGGGTTTAATTGATTTTATACAAAAGAGTTCCAGCAGCATTCATACAAGCTTCAACATAACACAGATAACACTGCATGATGCCAATGTCTAACATCATTCACCCCGTTCAAGGTCATGATAGGGGCATTGTTGAGGTCCGCCATGAAGATGCAGATGCTAGTCACAGGCATCCACCCAACTGCCCTTTAACATAATGCCAGTTTTGAGAGCGGGGGGGGGAGGTGGAATATGAAGAGGGGAATGCGAGGGGATGAATGCAGGAATTAGGTGCCACTAGGCTCACTGACTCTTGAGGGTCCACACGTTTTATCCATATGAATTTCAGAGGAATCAATGTGGGGAGGCACTCACTAAGAGGGGAGCGCTTAGGTGGATGTCCCAGAGATGGAGTGAGAGGAGGGTCAAGGCTCTGTCAGGAAACCTCATTGCTCACTTTGGTGTTGTCTTCATTTCAGTGCATGATTCTGGAGAATCATGGAGCCAGTAAAGTTGGCTATTCTACTCATTAGGATAGAGCAGGGCAGAAATATTGACATTTGCCACATGCAGTCACGACCGGCTCCCTGCAGAGGAGGCCGGGCCAGTAGCTGTTCCAGGTGCAGTACCACAAATGGTTGAGCCTCAGAGGAGACACTACCGGCAAAGGGTCTTCCGACATCGGACATCCTATCTGCATTTGTCCCAGGGGATGGTGGACCACCTTTGCCAGGTCCTGCAAGAGCTGGCACCACATGGAATTGGAGAACACCCACTGCATTTGTCTCTTAAAGTTAGTGCTGCTCTCAACTTCTATGCAAGTGACTCATTTCAGAGCAGCATGGATGACCTGTGTGGAATTTCCCAGTCAACTCCACATATATGCATTCGACGTTATATATTTAAGTGGTTTAAGAGGCAGTCACATGATTTGATGGTGATGTTTCACAGGCTCCTGCTTAGTTTCATTTTGCACTCTGTATAGGCAACAAGAGATCCTTCAATTAATCTGTTGTTGTTAGTTTGAATTTATGTATACAAAACACATCTTTTTCTTTATATTTTGATGCGCGTTATCATACACGAGGCTTGATGCGCATCAATTTTATTTGCTGTAACAAAGCAGCTAACAATTATATACACGATCCCAGACTGAGGGGTCCCAGCCAGAGCAGGGACCTTTATACCTCTCCCAGGAGGCGGGGCCCGACTGGGATGTACCACAACACTACAATACAAAGGTGTAACAACCCCACCCTAACCCCAACAGCAACAAGTAGCACAACCCATCCCTAACCCAACAGCAACATATGTACATACTTGGTAGTACTGGCCAGACCCTGGCTCAGTACTATCCAATGGGAACCAACGATGGTTCACCACATATTTAAAATCCACAAACCTTAACATAGTGAGAACATTAGAAAAAGAAAATTGGTGACAAGTCAAGATTTTGTTTCTCTGAGAATGTTGAGAAAAGATCCTAAGTAGAAAAAAGACATTGTGGGTTTTCTCCTTCGAATATTAGAAGGCTGGGAAATATCACAATTAAAGATTGAAGTGCCAGTGCAGGAAGGCCAACTAATAAAAAAAGGAAAAATAAATATCATGGGTGGAATTTTACCATCCCACCTGTACGAGAATTGAAGCAGGTGGGACAGGAACATGCAAAGGTCCGTTGACCTTGGGCAGGATTTTCCGGTCTTGGGGTGAGTACAGCCAGAAAATCCCGCCCTATGTTTCTTATTGGGGAAAAAGAATTGGGTATACTCCTCGAAGCTGCAGCTTCCACACATGTGTTGCAGTGTGTAGCAGCAGAGCGGTGCCTCACTATGCAGTTGAAAAAGGGTGGAAGCTCTCTGTGTGGTCTTAATAGAGAAAGTTTTTCCAATCAGAGAAGGATGAAATTCAAGACAGTATCTGGCATATTTGAAAAGAAATGGTTTGCTTTACAGCTGTGGCCATTTGAAAAAAAACAATACATCAAGTCAACGGTCTCCCCGTACTGCAGAGTACTGCAGAGACAGTAAAATAATACACGCTGAGCAGTCTCGAGTCACTCGTGCCTCTAAGAGAAATGGCAGGTCAATTAAGAACCATGTGTTCTTTCAATGAAAAAAATGAATCATGGAGTGCCGATGCACAGCAGTTTCAGTACTTTGTACGGGGCGGCACGGTAGCACAGTGGCACAGTAGCACTGCTGCTTCACAGCACCAGGGACCCAGATTCAATTCCCAGCTTGGGTCACTGTCTGTGTGGAGTTTGCACGTTCTCCCCGTGTCTGCGTGGGTTTCCTCCGGGTGCTCCGGTGTCCTCCCACATTCTGAAAGACATGCTGGTTAGGTGCATTGACCCGAACAGAAGCCGGACTGTGGCGACTAGGGGAATTTCACAGTAACTTCATTGCAGTGTTAATGTAAGCCTTACTTGTGACTAATAAATAAACTTTAAAAAACTTTAAAGTTGCAGATCAGCTGCTCGTATCAGCTTTTATTAGTACAATAGGAAGTCAAACCTTCACTTTGCTCCAGAACGTGTTTCAGCCAGCAAAGCCAGGAACCAAAACTTACGATGACTTGACAAAGATCCTTGAAGAGCATTACTCTCCAAAGCCACTGATCATCACAGAATGATTCGGGTTCCACTGAAGGAACCAAGTGGAAGGTGAAAGCATTGTTCAGTTTATGGCAACTGTAAAAAGGCTGGCACAATATTGTGAGTTTGGTGAGTCATTAGAAGGCACTCTTCAAGATGGTTTAGTTTATGGACTGAAAAATGAGGCTATCCAAAGAAGATTGCTTACTGAATAGACTTTGACTTTAAAGACTGCAGTGTCAATGGCTGTTAAAAAGGCTTTGGTGCAGGAATGAAGGTCCACAAGTTGGGAACTGACCATAAGAAATCAAAAGCGCAACAAGCATGCCACAGATATGCCAAATTGGGCTGTTCAGTGAATGAATGTTTAAGCAAGTATGGTCAAAGCAAGAAGTGTAGCAAAATGGGTCACATTGCAACACATTGTTGGGTTAGAGTAACTTCCCCTGAGAAGAATATTCAGAAGAAGAATCTGGGTACCTTCAAGAAAGAAAACAAGTTGCATTCTCCAAAAATAATTTGCATAATGGAAGACAAGAATTACAAATGCGAAGAAGGGAATGTCCAGAAGTATAATGAAGAGCTCCAACTAAATGTCTAATTCATACAGGGTGAATCACATAGATGCTGGGTGATTCCAAAGTTAAGTGGACAACCTATTAGAATGGACACAGTAAGAAGTCTCACAACACCAGGTTAAAGTCCAACAGGTTTATTTAGAATCATGAGCTTTCCTCACCTGATATTTGGAAACACGAACGTTCCTCACCTGATGAAGGGCAGCGCTCTGAAAGCTCGTGATTCTAAATAAACCTGTTGGACTACAACCTGGTGTTGTGAGACTTTTTACTGTGCCCACCCCAGTCCAACATTATTAGGATGGAGGTTGATACTGGTATTATTCGGGATAGTTTCCTCGAACAGTATGTTACAGAACCTATGAGGGAGCGAGCTATCTTGGACCTGGTCCTGTGTAATGAGACAGGTAAAATTAATGATCTTCTTGTGAGGGATCCTCTTTGAATGAGTGATCACAATATGGTTGAATTTCTATTACAAATGAAGGGAGAGAAAGTAGGGTCCCAAACCAGTGTCCTCTGCTTGAACAGAGGGGAGTACAATAGGATGAGGGCAGAATTGGCTAATGTAGACTGGGAGCGCAGACTAGTTGGTAGGACAGCTGAGCAACAGTGACGGATTTTTAAAGAGATTTTTCTCAGTACTCAGCAAAAATATATTCCTGTGATAAAAAAGGAATGTAAGAAAAGGGATAACCAGCTGTGGATAACTAAGGAAATAAAGGAGAGTATTAAATTAAAAACCAATGCGTACAGAGTGGCCAAAACTAGTGGGGAATTAGAAGATTGGGAAAGCTTTAAAAAACAACAAAGAACTACTAAGAAAGCGATAAAGAAAAGAAAGATAGATTATGAAACTAAACTAGCACAAAATATAAAAACTGATAGTAAAAGTTTTTACAAATATATAAAACGAAAAAGAGTAGCTAAAGTAAATGTTGGACCCTTAGAAGACGAGAACGGGGATTTAATAATGGGAAACGAGGAAATGGCCGAGGCCTTAAACAACTTTTTTGTGTCTGTCTTCACGGTAGAGGACACAAATAGCTTACCGAAAATTGATGGTCGTGGGACTGTAGTGGGTGGGGTCCTTAAAACGATTACTATTACTAAAGAGGTAGTGCTTGGTAGGCTAATCGAACTAAAGGTAGACAAGTCCCCGGGCCCGGATGGAATGCATCCCAGGGTACTGAAAGAAATGGCAGAAGTAATAACGATGGTTGTAATTTATCAAAATTTGCTGGACTCTGGGGAAAGGCTGATTGGAAAACAGCTAATGTGACGCCACTGTTTAAAAAAGGAGGTAGACAAAAGGCGGGTAACTACAGGCCGGTTAGCTTAACATCCGTAGTTGGGAAATTGCTGGAATCCATCATTAAAGAAGAAATAGCAGGACACCCGGAAAAAAATGGTTCGATCAAGCAGACGCAGCATGGATTCATGAAGGGAAAGTCGTGTTTGACGAATTTACTGAATTTTTATGAAGATGTAACAAGTGCGGTTGACAGAGGGGAACCAGTGGATGTGGTGTTTTTGGGTTTCCAGAAGGTGTTCGATAAGGAGCCTCACAAAAGATTGCTGCAGAAGATTAGGGTACACGGAGTTGGGGGTAAGGTGTTAGCGTGGATTGAGGATTGGCTATCTAACAGGAAGCAGAGAGTTGGAATAAGTGGGTGCTTTTCTGGTTGGCAGTTGGTGACTAGTGGCGTGCCGCAAGAATCGGTGCTAGGGCCTCAACTGTTTACCATATACATAGATGATCTGGAGGTGGGGACTGAGTGTAGGGTAACAAAGTTTGCGGATGATACAAAGATGAATGGGAAAGCGAATTGCGTGGAGGATGCGAAAAGTCTGCAGAGAGATTTGGATAGGCTAAGTGACTGGGCAAGGATCTGGCAGATGGAGTATAACGTTGACAAGTGTGAGGTTATCCATTTTGGAAGGAATAATAGTAAAATGGACTATTATTTAAATGGTGAAAAATTACAACATGCCACTGTGCAGAGGGACCTGGGGGTCCTTGTGCATGAATCGCAAAAACTCAGTTTGCAGGTGCAGCAGGTGATCAAGAAAGCAAATGGAATGTTGGCCTTTATCGCGAAGGGGATGGAGTATAAAAGCAGGGAGGTCTTGCTGCAATTGTACAAGGTACTGGTGAGGCCCCAACTGGTGGTGTTTTTGGATTTCCAGAAGGTGTTCGATAAGGTGCCTCACAAAAGGTTGCTGCAGAAGATTAGGGTACACGGAGTTGGGGGTAAAGTGTTAGCGTGTATTGAGGATTGGCTATCTAACAGGAAGCAGAGAGTTGGAATAAATGGGTGCTTTTCTGGTTGGCAGTTGGTGACTAGGGATCGGTCAACCGCACTCGAAGGATGTATTGGCCTTGGAGGGAGTGCAGAGAAGGTTCACCAGGTTGATACCGGAGATGAGGGAGTTAGCTTATGAGGAGAGAGTGAGTAGATTGGGCCTGTACTCACTGGAGTTTAGAAGGCTGAGGGGAGATCTAGACAGAGAGATTCTTTCCACTTAGAAAGGAAACAAGAACTAGAGGACACAGCCTCAAAATAAGGGGGAGTCAGTTTAGGACAGATTTGAGGAGGAACCTCTTCTCTCAGAGGGTAGTGAATCTCTGGAATTCTCTGCCCATTGAAGCAGTGGAGGCTACCTCGTTAAATATGTTTAAGTCACAGATAAATAGATTTCTGAACAATAAGGGAATTAAGGGTTATGGGGAGCGGGCGGGTAAGTGGAACTAAACCACTATCAGATCAGCCATGATCTTATTGAATGGCAGGACAAGCTCGAGGGGCTAGATGGCCTACTCCTGCTCCTATTTCTTATGTTCTTATTCTATCTTTAATTCCTGAGACTACAACTTGTCCCAACTTGTAGACCTTCATTCCTGCACCAAACTGTGAAGCCTTTTTAACAGCCTTTGACTCTGCAGTCTTTAAAGTCAAAGTCTATTCAGTAAGCAGTCTTCTTTGGATAGCCTCATTTTTCAGTCTAAACTAAACCAACTTGAAGAGTATCTTCTAATGACTCACCAAACTCACAATAGTGTGCCAGCTTTTTTACAGTTGCCATAAACTGAGCAATGCTTTCACCTTTCACTTGGTTTCTTCAGTGGAACCCGAACCATTCTGTGATGATCAGTGGCTTTGGAGAGTAATGCTTTTCAAGGATCTTTGTCAAGTCATTGTAAGTTTTGGTTCCTGGCTTTACTGGCTGAAACATCTTCCTTTAAAACCAGTGATGTGATTTTAAGGACGTATAGAGAGAGATGCCATTAAAAGGTTACATCATTGTCAATGGACAAACAGTGGAGTTGCCTCTCCATGTGGTCCGCGGTAATTTTCCAGCTCTATTTGGGAAATCATGGTTGGAGAAGATAAAGCTTATTTGGAGTGCTGTCAATAGATTGGCCAGTACCAAAACTGACCTACAGCACCTTCTGGACAATAGGAGAGTGAATTTGAAGAGACACTTAGCTAAATGAAGGGAATTCAAGTGAAACTCAAGATAAAGCCTAAGAGTCAACCAAAAAGTCTCAAAGCAAGAGCAATGTCATATGCAATTTGTTCCAAGATCAAAGAAGAATTAGTACAACTTGTTAACACTGGTGTGTTAGAGCCAAGACTAAAAATTCTGTAAGATGTGATAATAGCATTGTGATATGTGATTAACATTGTCCATTGAAGGTAATGCAAGCAGCAAACAAATTTGGTGCTGCCTGCTAGTTTCCATGATTATAGCATGCAGCCCAGCAATACACATGCTGCTGAGTGACTGCATGCTCAGCACAAGATCCATTTTTAAAATTAATTCATGGGACATGGGTGTTACTGGCTGGCCAGCATTTATTGTCCATCCCTAGTTGCCCTTGTTCAGAGACAACCACATTGCTGTGGCTCTGGAGTCACACATAGGCCAGACCAGGTAAGGACAACAGATTTTCTTCCCTAAAGGACATTAGTGAACCAGATGTTTTTTTCCGACAATGTGTCATCAGTAGATATGTTTTACTGAATTCAAATTTCACCAACTGCTGTGGTGGGATTCGAACCCGAGTCCCCAGGATATTAGCGGAGTTTCTGGATTAATAGTCTTGCGATAATACCGCTAGGCCATTGTTTCCCCTATGTAAACGACTAGCAGCAATTAAAGCAAGCCTGTACCTCTTAAAGCTAGTTTCCACTTTTTAAAATGGCCATACATTCTGGCTGCAGCAATGGCTGAGAAACACAGGAACAGGAAGAAACCTGAGAAATGACGTAGTGGAACAGAGTGAGCTCCTATATTCACAAATGCAGCACAGGAGGTTGAAAAAGGGAGATAAGTAATCTATCTCCATGGGCCAGGAAGTTCTCCAGACAGACACTGTGAAGGCAGCAGGAGCAAAGTAGCTACAGACATCAATGCTTGGAGACTGGCCCTGAACACCAGTGCTTGAAGAAGTTCAATGATCTCACACAAGTGATCATGGTCAACAAAAGCCATATCCCAGTAATTGTACCACCAATCACACACAGCTGCTCAATGCACCACACCCCATCACTCACCTATTAACACTCTCTAGCAATCAGGACTTATGGTTAACCTCCATATGCTTAACCTCATCACAGGAGGGGGAGAGAAAGCAGGGCCAGCTGGTCTGATATCAGTTGTCAGCAAAATGTGGGAATCCATCATTCAGGAAGTAGTAACCAGACACTTAGAAAACCATAGTGTGATTAACAATACTTTTCACTGTATACCAATACATGTGACAATAATAAATCAAATTAAATCAAAACAAGAGTGGACATTGTTTTATGAAAGAGAAATCACGTTTGGCAAATCTATTAGGGTTTTTCAAGGATGTAACGAGCTGTGGAAACAATGGATATGTTATATTTGGATTTTCAAAAGGCACTCAAAGTGATGCCAAAGGAAATGCTCTTGCACAAGATTGGTGGGGCTATTATTGCAGAGAATTGGTTAAAAGACAGAAAACAGGAAGTAGGAATAGGCTGATCCTTTTCAGGTTGGCAGGCTTTTACTAGAGGGTGCTGTAAGGAATGCTGCTGGGGCCCCAGATGTGTTTAAAGTCGATATTAATGACTTGGATGAAGGAACAAAGTTTTATCCCAAGTTTGCTGTGATACAAAGCTAACTGGGAAAGCAAGCTATGAAGAAAACACAAGAGGGACATAGGTTTAAAGTTTATTTGTTAGTGTCACAAGTAGGCTTACGTTAAGACTGCAATGAAGTGAAAATCCCTTAGTCGCCACAGTCTGGTGCCTGTTCGGGTACACTGAGGGAGAATTTCGCATAGCGAATGCACCTAAGCAACATGTCTTTCAGACTGTGGGAGGAAATGGGAGCACCCAGCGAAAACCCGCACAGACACAGGGAGAACATGCAGACTCCACACAGACAGTGACCCAAGTCGGGAATCGAACCTGGGTCCCTGACGCTGAGTGGCAACAGTGCTAATGATTGTGCCACCATGAAGTGAGTTAGGTGAGAAGATGGCAGATGGAATACAGTGTGAGAAAATAGAAAGTATGGAAAAACTGAAAATGTTTTATATGGTGAAAATATATTAACTGTTTGCATTCAGAGACATTTGCATGTCCTTGAATAAGAAGCACACAAAGTTAAAACGTAGCTACAATATGAATAAAGAAGACAAATTCTATGTTGGCTTTCACTACAGTATAAGATTAAGGAAGTCTTGCTGCACTTTTATAGGATTTCGGTGAGACCTTACCTGGAATGCCATAAACAGTATTGTTCACTCTCCCTAAGAAAGGCTATACTTGCCTCAGAGGGAGTGCAACAAAGCACAAAAGAGTTGTTCCATCAGGCAAGATCGAGGAAAATGGGCCTATACTCTGGAGTTTAGAAGAAAGAGAGGCAATCTGATTGGAACATGTAAGGACTTGGCAGAACAGATGCTGCGAAGCTGTTAACCTAACTAGCGAATCCAGAACTAGATGGGTATAGCCTTAAGATAAAGGACAACCATTTTTGACTGAGAAATGTCTTCACTTCGGCTTCTGAATCTTTGGAATTCCCAACCCCAGAGGGCTGTGGATGCTCAGTCATTGAGTATACTTAAAGCTGACATTTAACGTCACTAAGCATAAGTGGGTTGCAGTCAGGCCAGCTTACTGTAATGTAGGTGATGCGCGATTAATCCACTCGGGAGGCTAGATCGTACCCGGGAATAAAGGCTTTTATTCGCAACAAGAATAGAGCATACTGCTTAACAATACTATCCCAGACTAAGGGTCACTAGGAAGTGGCAGTGACCTTTATACTCCAATAAGAAGGCGGAGCCAAACGGAGTGTACCACAGAACAATGCTAACAGGTGGAACACCCCAACCCTAACCCCAACAGTAACAAGAGTAACATATGTACAAGTACCCATAGTGATAACCATCTATGGTTCAGTACCCATAGTGGTAACCATCTATGGTTCACCACAGTAGGGTAAGGTTGCAAATGTGTTCTGTTGTAGAGGACCAAGATATGGACTTTGATATGCTGTTGCTACATTTTAACTTTGTGTGCTTCTTATTCAAAGACATGCAAATCTCTCTGAACACAAACAGTTAATATATTCTCACCATATAAAACATTTTCAGTTCTTCCATACTTTCTATTTTCTCACACGGTACTCCATCTGCCATCTTCTCGCCTAACTCACTTCATGGTGGCACAATGGTTAGCACAGTAAAAGGCTGATGGCCATGAAAACAGAAATGCTAGGTGCATTAACAGGTCTGCCAGAGAGTCTGTAACTTTTAAGGACTGTGGGGGAATCTGGCTTCAACTTGGCATAGGGTTTCACACAGAGTTTGGACCATATTGTTTCCAGCATAGACATGTGGTTAACTCCACGAAGACACTGGCAGGTCCTGCCTTCATGCAGCATCTGATTGCCAATGTCTCGGCTTCCATTGTAGCACAGTCAGAAACCGTGCAATGCTGAATGTTACATTGGAAGCTCAGGCTGAGATCATGAGATCACTGCTTATTGCAAGTCGAGCTTGATGCCATGCAGAATCAAGCTGTTGCCACCATGGCCGGAATACCAGTGATTAGAGATATTTGCAGGTCTCACAGTAATCTAGCAATTGGTGCTCCTGCAGGTGTTGTCCAGCCTGCAGATATACTGGCTGCCTTCTCCTTTCCTCCTCTACATCAACCTCCCAAACCTAAAGAGGTCACCAAAGCATCACATGATGGCCAGGCTGTGGAAGATGCAGCAGTTTACCACAATCAGAAAACGGTCTCCAGCAAATACTGGAGGGTTCTCCCCATTCTTCATTACTTCGATGGTCTGCTCCTCAACACTCTGAATTGCCTCATATCGCTCATTGTATGAATACTGACCACATGTTCAGAAGGGAATCATTAGATACGCGTACATCAGATATCCATTGTCACTGAATAGACACCCTCTGGCTCAACAAGGTTTATCGAAAATGTCTGGAACTTCAGGCTGCTACACAATGAAAGCAACATGGCTGTCAGAACAGTAAACATTCATCAACATTATTTTCTGGGCATTGTCACACACTAAGAGTGAAATGTAATGCTCGCCCAAAGGTGAGTTTAGAAGTGAGGGAGGCCTTGTGATTAGGCAGGAGAGTAAAGGTGGAGATCCTGTCACCTTCCCCTCCTTCCAATTAAGTCCAGGATTGAATCAATTTGGCTAAAGCTAAGGAACAAAAGATGATGGTGAAGTCACTAGACTGCCAACTAGTGAGAAGGATGTCAGGGAATAAATCTGCAGGGAAATTACAGATAAATGTAAACATTAGAGAGTAGTCATAATGGGGGACTTTAATTACCTGGGACAGTGGAGGTGTAAAGAGCAGAGAAGGGCAAATGTTCCTAGATTGTGTTCAGAAAAATTTTCTACAATGTTATGTGTCCAGCCCAACAAGAAAGGATATACTATTGGAAATTCTTGGAAATGATGTAGCCAAGTAGATCAAGTGTCAGTGGGAACATTTAGGAAACAATGATCATTGTATTGTAAGGTTTAGAATGATGATAGAAAAGGACAATGGGCAATCCAGAGTAAGAATAATTAGCTGGAGGAGAGCTGAATTCAATGGGGCAAGAACAGAGCTCGACCGGTTAGACTGAAATGAAAGGTTGGCGGGAAAAACTGCAACTAAACAATGAACTACCTTTAAAAAGGAAATGGTTCAGGTACAGTCAAGGTATTTTCCCTCACAATGGAAAGACAGGGCAAAGAAATCCAGAGCTCCTGAAATGAAAAAGGAAATAGAAATTAAGATAAAAAAGAAAAGTGTCAGGTAGAAAATACTATTCAGAACAGGGAGGAATACAGAAGGTTCAAAAGGGAGGTGAAAAACATATTAAGGAAGCGAAGAGGCATTATGAGAAAAGATGGCAAAAAGCATAAGTTTTCTATGTGACTATAAATACAAAAAGGATGATAAGTAGAGGAGTAGGGCCTATTACGGACCTCACATGGAGGCAGGGAGCACAGTTGAGGGATTATTAAATGAACACTTTGCATCTGTCTTTACCAAAGAGGTAAATGCTACTCAGGCCATGGTGACAAAAGAGGAGACTCTGTCCCTAGAAAGGTACAAAATTGATAAGGAGGAAATGTTGAATAGACTGTCAGCACTAAAATTGACAAGGCACCAAGATGAGATGTATCCAAGGATATTGACGGAAGCAAGAATGGAAATTGCAGGGGCACTGGCCATAATCTTCCAGTCTTCACTAGAATCAGGGCAGGTGCCAGAGGACTGGAAAATTGCAGACATTGTGCCCTTGTTCAAAATGATTGTAGGGATAAACGCAACAATAACAGACCACTCAATTTAACTTTAGTAGTTGGAAAAATTCCCTAAACAATTATTTGGGATAGAAGTGATAATGACATGGAAAAATGTAGGTTGATTAGGAAGGGCCAGCATGAATTTCAAAAGAGGAAATTACGTTTAACTAACTTGCTAGAGTTTTTTGAAGGGGTAACAGAAAGGGTCAATGAGGGTAATACTGTTGATGTTAAATAGCTATTTTGCATCAGTCTTTATGGTAGAAGATACTTTGAACATCCCATTATTACTATGAGGAGGAATTAAGTACCATCATCTGTGGTGAACCATAGATGGTTACCACGATGGGTACTTGTACATATGTTACTCTTGTTACTGTTGGGGTTAGGGTTGGGGTGTTCCACCTGTTAGCATTGTTCTGTGGTACACTCCGTTAGGCTCCGCCTTCTTACAGGAGCATAAAGGTCACTGCTACTTCCTAGTAGCCCTTAGTCTGGGATAGTATTGTTAAGCAGCATGCTCTATTCTTGTTGCGAATAAAAGCCTTTATTCCCGGGTACGTCCTAGCCTCCCATGTGAATTAATCGCGCATCAATTTTATTCACAACAAAATACCGAAAATTTTGTTCGAAGAAAAATGGAGCAGATGCTGAAACCCGATCGGCTAACCTTGGATCCGCGTGCCGCTTGAGCGTCGAATACTTTCAACCATTGGTTGAAGTGTTTCGAGGATTACATCGACGCCTCGACAGCAGTCTAGTCTGACGCCGACAGATTGCGGGTCCTCCACGCAAGGGCGAGCTACACTGTGTATGCAACAATCCGTGATTCCCAAAATTACAAAGAGGCCATCGAATTACTCAAGAAGCTGTACCATAAACAGCCAAACGAAATTCATGCTCGTTACCTATTAGCCACTTGACGGCGGCAGCCCGGCGAAACTATGGGACAGTACCTGCGCGAACCTCAACAGCTAGCCAGAGCCTGCAATTGCAAGGAGGTGTCGGTCACTCAATACACCAACGATCTGATCCGAGATGCGTTCGTGGCGGGAATCGGCTCATCCTATATTCGCCTGCGGCTGCTAGAGCAGGTTAACTTGGACCTGGCTAAGACGGTAGAATTGGCCGATGCAATGGAAACGGCCTCCAGAAGTCTTGAAACCTACCCCACCGACCACGTGGGAACATCGTGGCAAGTACAGCCACCGCCTCAACTGTACCCAGCGGCTCCTCAGAACTGCGCGATAATGCTCTCAACTTCAGACCTGACGGCTGCGGCAGCTCCTGGAGGACCACGGTGCTATTTCTGCGGATTGGTGAAGCACCCTCGTCAAAGATGTTCGGCCAGGACGGTGTTTTGCTCCGCTTGTGGGAAGAAAGGGCACTATGCAAAAGTGTGCCGAGCAAATTGTCCAAGCCCAGCAGTGCTGCGTGTGACTCCCCAGGATCCATCTCCTCGTCTCCGGCCTCGTCGATGTCTTCAGCCACGTGCGATTCGCGGGCGCCACCATTTCCTATGACGACGATGCAAGCCACGTGCGACATGTGGGTGCCACCGCTTTCAGCATCATCGACCACGTGCGATTCGTGGGCGCAGCTATTTTGGTCGACACCGGCCGCAGAAGACCAGCAGGGGTCCTCGTCGTCGGCTATCTCAGCTGCCTGCAGTTACACTCGGGATCCAACAGTGGCGTCAATCATCCTGGACCAGGCCAAGCCTCACAGACTCGACAAGTCCATGATGGACATAGAGGTAAACGGGCGCCTGGCGCATTACCTGTTTGACAGCGGGAGCACGGAGAGCTTCATCCATCCGGATACAGTGAAACGGTGCGCTCTCCGTGTGCAAACTGTCAGGCAGACAATCTCCATGGCGTCGAGGTCCTGATCAGTTATCGTTCTTGGGAGCTGTGTGGTAACCTTAACGGTGCGGGGCACAGTTTATGAGAACTTCAGGCTCCTCATGTTACCGCACCTTTGCGCTCCGGTACTCCTGGGGCTAGACTTTATGGTCCACCTGAAGAGTGTGACCCTGCAGTATGATGGGCCACTCCCTCCACTTTCAGTGGGAGAACTGCAGCCTCCAAATTGTCCAGCGCGCTCCACATGCAGTCTCTCGACACTCAAAATTACCCCGCCTTCCCTATTCAAAGATCTCGTGCCAGGCTGCAAGCCCATCGCGACTAAGAGCAGGCGTTACAGCGCTGAGGATCGGATCTTTATTCGATCTGAGGTTCAGCGGCTCCTCAGGGAAGGGGTCATTCAACCTAGCACTAGCCCATGGAGAGCACAAGTCGTGGTGGTCAAGACTGGAGACAAGCCCCAGATGGTCATAGACTATAGTCAGACCATTAATAGGTACACGCAGCTGGACGCGTACCCTCTCCCGCGCATATCTGACATGGTCAACCAGATTGTGCAGTACCGGGTGTTCTCCACCATCAACTTGAAGTCAGCCTACCACCAGCTCCCCATTCGCCCAGAGGACCGCAAATACATGGCCTTTGAGGCGGATGGCCGTCTCTACCACTTTTTAAGAGTCCCTTTCAGTGTCACAAATGGGGTCTCGGTCATCCAGCTTGAGATGGACCGAATGGTGGACCAAAACGGGCTACGGGCTACCTTCCCGTACCTGGACAACGTCACTATCTGCGGCCATGACCAGCAGGACCACGACGCCAACCTGGAAAACGGGGTCATCGTATGCGTCCCCCCCTTGAACTTCCCCTACCCACTAGCATCAAAGCACTGAGAAGATGCTTAGGCTTCTTCTCGTACTATGCACAGTGGGTTCCCAATTTCGCGGACAAAGCCCGTCCGCTCATAAAATCTACCTCTTTTCCCCTGACAACAGAGGCTCGCCTAGCCTTTGAAGGGATAAAAGCCGACATCGCGAAAGCCACGATGCACGCTGTCGATGAGTCCATCCCCTTTCAGGTGGAGAGTGATGCATCTGATTTCGCCCTGGCCGCCACACTTAACCAGGCGGGCAGGCCCGTCGCCTTTTTCTCTCGCACCCTCCAAGGCCCTGAAATTCGGCACTCCTCTGTGGCGAAAGAGGCTCAGGCCATTGTGGAGGCCGTACGGCACTGGCGCCATTATTTGGCTGGCAAACGGTTTACCCTGCTCACGGACCAGCGGTCCGTGGCCTTCATGTTCAACAACACGTTAAAGGGAAAAATTAAGAATGATAAAATCTTGAGGTGGAGAATCGAACTCTCCACCTACAACTATGATATCATGTACCGTCCGGGGAAGCTCAATGAGCCCTCAGATGCCCTGTCGCGTGGAACATGTGCCAGTGTGCAGGAGGACCGGCTACAGGCCCTCCACAATGATCTCTGCCATCCGGGGATCACTCGGCTCTTCCATTTTGCAAAGGCTCGGAATCTGCCCTACTCTAGAGGATGTCAGGTCGATAACTCGAAGCTGCCAGGTATGTGCAGAGTGCAAGCCGCACTTCTACCGGCCTGACAGGGCGCACCTCATTAAGGCCACTCGCCCTTTTGAACGACTGAGTGTCGACTTCAAGGGCCCCCTTCCTTCGACAGATCGGAATGTGTATTTCCTCAACGTGGTTGACGAATACTCCCGATTCCCCTTTGCCATCCCGTTCTGACATGTCCTCTGCCACGGTCATCAAACCCCTGCGGAGTCTTTTTACCCTGTTCGGCTACCCCACTTATATCCACAGTGATAGGGGTTCGTCATTTATGAGCGACGACTTGAGGCAATACCTGCTCTCAAAAGGAATTGCCTCAAGTAGGACTACGAGTTATAACCCCAGGGGTAATGGACAGGTTGAGAGAGAAAACGCTACAGTCTGGAAGGCTGTTTTACTGGCATTAAGGTCTAGGGGTCTTCCAGTCTCCCGTTGGCAAGAGGTACTTTCTGATGCGCTCCATTCAATCCGGTCCCTCCTGTGTACGGCAACCAACGCTACCCCACATGAGCGGATGTTTACCTTCCCCAGGAAGTCTTCCTCTGGGACCTCACTGCCGTCTTGGTTGACGTACTCAGGACCTGTCCTCCTGCGGTGGCATGTTAGGACCCGCAAGTCCGACCCTTTGGTTGAACAGGTCCATCTCCTCCACGCCAACCCTCAATATGCCTATGTGGCATATCCTGACGGGCGAGAGGACACGGTCTCTGTCAGAGATCTGGCGCCTGCAGGGGACCTGGAAACCCCTGCCACTCCCGCACCCCTGGTTAGGATTCCTTTGCCCATTCTCTCCCCTCCTGACACGGCGCAGGCAGCATCGGGACCTCAACTTAATCCTCTTACTCCCGTGTACAGCTTGCCTGAGTCCAGGAGATTGTCGCCACCTCGAGGTCCACAGGCGTGTGAGGAACTGGAGGAGTCACTGGACACCACCTCGGGGAGAGGGTCGTCACCACGGTCACCAGAACCGGCACTGGAGCCAGTGCTGCGGAGGTCGCAGAGACTGTCCGGACCTCCGATACAGCTGAACTTGTGAACATGTGGACAGTTCGTATTGTCTCCTTACCCCACCGGCCTTTGTTTTTAAAGGAGGGGTGAATGTGGTGAACCATAGATGGTTACCACAATGGGTACTTGTACATATGTTTCTCTTGTTACTGTTGGGGTTGAGGTGTTCCACCTGTTAGCATTGTTCTGTGGTACACTCCGTTTGGCTCCGCCTTCTTACAGGAGTATAAAGGTCACTGCTACTTCCAAGTAGCCCTTAGTCTGGGATAGTATTGTTAAGCAGTATGCTCTATTCTTGTTGTGAATAAAAGCCTTTATTCCCGGGTACGTCCTAGCCTCCCGTGTGAATTAATCGCGCATCATCATCAAAACTGGAGAAGTAGATTCGACAAACTAATGGGGCTAAAGATAGTTAAGTCCCCTGGCCCTGATCATTTGCATCCTCGGATCCTAAAAGAGATAGTGAATGCATTGGTTGTCATTTTCCAAAAATCCTTGGCTTCTGGAAAAGGTCTGGATTGGAAAACTGCCAATGTGACACCTCTACTCAAAAAAGGAGGGAAGCAAAAAGCAGGTACCTATGGGCTGATTAGCCTAACATCTATTCTTGGAAAAATGTAGGAATCAATTATTAAGGAAGTAACAGCAGCGCATTTGGAAAATCAAAATCTAATCAAAGAGTCAGCATGACTTCATGAAAGGGAAATTGTGTCTGACCAATGTATGAGAGGTTTTTGAGGAAGTCTCAACTAGACTGGATAGAGGGGAATCAGTAGCTGTGTTGTATTGGACTTCCAAAAGGCATTCACCAAGGTACCTCACAAAAGGTCAAGTCATAGACGGCACGGTAACACAGTGGTTAGCACTGCTGCTTCATAGCTCCAGGGACCTGGGTTCGATTCCCGGCTTGGGTCACTGTCTGAGTGGAGTTTGCACATTCTCCTCGTGTCTGCGTGGGTTTCCTCCGGGTGCTCCGGTTTCTCCCACAGTCCAAAGATGTGTGGGTTAGGTTGATTGGCCATGCTAAAATTGCCCGTTAGTGTCCTGAGATGCGTAGGTTAGAGGGATTAGTGAGTAAATGTGTAGGGAAATGGGGGTAGGGCCTGGGTGGGATTGTGGTCGGTGCAGAGTCAATGGGCCAGATGGCCTCTTTCTGCACTGTAGGGTTTCTATGATTCTATGATAAGAGCTCATGGTATTGGAGGTAGTGTATTGGCATGAATAGAGAATTGGCTATGGGGCAGGAAGCAGCACATGGAGATTAGGGACTCCTTTTTAGGTTGATGACCTATAAGCAACATGGTTCCACAAGGATCAGTGATTGAATCATAACTGTTTACAATATATATTAGTGACTCGGAGGAAGGAAGCAAATGTACGATAGTCAAATTTGTAGACAACACAAAAATAGATGGATAGCCAAGTTGCGAGAGGGATACAAACAGTTTACTAAGAGATATTGATAGGTTAAGTAAGTGGGCAAAAGGGAGTATAATGTGGGGAAATGTGAAGTTGTTCATTTTGGAAAGGAGAACAACAGTATTATTTAAATAGAGAAAAACTGCAGAAAGCTGCACTACAAAGGTACATGGAGGTACTTGTGCTCAAAGCACAAAGCTTGCACACAGGTGCAGCAAGTAATCAGGAAGGGTATGGATTATTGGTCCATATTTCAAGGGGGTTAGAGTATAAGAGTAGGGAAGTCTTGCTGCAACTGTACAAGGTACTGGTGAGACCACATCTGGAGTACTGTGAGTAGTTTTGGTCTCCTTATTTAAGGAAAGATATTATTTCACTGGAGGGAGAGAGAAATTCACCAGGATGATCCCTGGTAGAGAGGGGAATTATCTTATGAGGAAATGTTAAACAGGTTGGAACTGTACTCAGAAGAATGAGAGGTGATCTCACTGAAACATATAGGAATCTTAAGGGGCTTTACAGGGTAAATGTTGAGAGGATACTTTCCCTATTGGAGAGTCCAGGACCAGAGGGCATAGTCTCAGAATAAAGGGGTGCAAATTTAAGGCGGAGATGGGGAGGAATGTTTTCTCTTAGAGGGTTGTGAGTCTTTCAAACTCCTTGCCAGAGAGCTATTGGGGTAGATTTGTGTATATTTAAGGCTGAGATAGATTTTTGATCAGTATGGGTGTCAAGTGTTACGGGAAAAAGGCAGGAAAGTGGACGTGGAGAATTTTGAACTAGTCATGATCTTATTGAATTATGGAGCAGGTTAGAGGGACCAAATGGCCTATTCCTGTTCCCATTTCTAGTGGTCTTATGGAACTCCTGCTGAACGGCCCAAAGGTGGTACCATCACTGCAGATTTTGCTGCAGATGATGAATCTCCTTATGCTTATATTAAATTCTGCCCTAATTTCTCCTGATTTGGCTACATCTCCCCAATGATATGTGGCACTTCCATTATCTCATTAGGTCCAAACCAATGTCACTATGTACTCACTGTGCATAATTCTGGCACACACATGGGTTGCCCATGCTATCAGCCTCCATAATATAGAACCAGAAGTGGGCAGGAGCATCAACACACTTTCCTTTTTTTTAACATCAACTAACTTCTGCAGCAATAAAATCAGAGGTGCTGTGTCTGTCATTATTAAGATAATGTGATTAGTTGTATTCCTGGAGGTTTCTGCATATAGCTTGACCTACAGTCCATAAGACCATAAGGCCATAGGATGGAGGCGCAGAATTAGGCAACTTGGCCCATCGAGTCTGCTCCGCCATTCAATCATGGCTGATGTTTCTCTCATCCCCATTCTCCTGCCTTTTCCCCATAACCCCTGACCCCCTTATTAATCAAGAACCTATCTATCTCTGTCTTAAAGACACTCAATGACCTGGCCTCCACAGCCTTCTGCGGCAAAGAGTTCCACAGATTCACCACTCTCTGGCTGAAGAAATTTCACCTGACCTCTGTTTTAAAGGATCGTCCCTTCAGCCTGAGGTTGTGCCCTCTGGTTCTAGTTTTTCCTACTAGTGGAAACATCTTCTCCATGTCCACTCTATCTAGCCTCGCAGTATCCTATAAGTTTCAATAAGATCCCCCCTCTAATGACTGACTAATGGAAGTCTTGCCATTAGTCAGCCAACAACACATCCATCCTTTGATTTGCTGCTTTCCTATGTCAATTGGAAAACAGAAAAGATTCATTATCCAACTAACGGTAGGGTCCTGGGAAGTGTTGTCGACTTAGGGGTGTAGGTACATAGTTCCTTGAAAGTCACACTTGCCTTCATCGGTCTGAGCATTGAGTATGGGAGTTGAGATGTTATATTACAACTGTACAAGACATTGATAAGGCCACATTTAGAGTACAGTGTACTATTCTGGTCACCTTACTATAGAAAGTATGTTATTAAACTGGAAAGAGTGCAAATAAGATTTACAAGGATGTTACTGGGACTGGAAGGTTTGAATTATAAGAAGAGGCTGGATAGGCTGGGACTTTTTTGCCTGGAGCGTAGGAGGATGAGGGATGACTTTATAGAGGTTTATTAAATCATGAGGGGCATAGATAAGGTGAAAAGCCAAGGTCTTTTCTCCAGGGCAGGGGTGTCCAAAACTAGAGGGCATAGGTTTAAAGTTAGAGCAGAAAGATTTAAAAGGGACCTGAGGGGCAACTTTTTCACACAGAGATTGGTGCATATTTGGAATGAGTTGCCAGAGGGGGTGGGAGAGGCAGGTACAATTAAAACATTTAAAAGACATTTTGGACAGGCTCATGGATAGGCAAGGTTGAGAGAGATATGGGCCAAAGGCAGGCAATAGGACTAGTTCAGTTTAGGAAACCTGGTCGGCATGGATGAGTTGGGCCAAAGGGTCTGTTTCCATGCTGTATATCTCTATGACTTAATGACTCTATGACAATTGGATTATGCTTGGACTCTCATCCAAACAGCCTTCTTTTCCATGTTCAATATTTTTACATCTGGTAAAGAGAAATATTTAAAGAAAACAATGGATAGGATTTTTTGGCTGTGCATGCTCAAAGACCAGAAATTCCAGCCCAAGGTTAAATGGTCCATCAAATTTTCTTTCCCGGCCTGCTATGATTCCTATGGCGAGTGGGATGGGAAAATTCTGCCAAATCTGTTTCAATGACCCAATGATTTTTCTCCAGGGTCACACGCAGCAATATCCAAGACACTGATCTTCAATTCCTGGAGACTTCAGGCCGTTCCTGGGTGGTCGGAAACCCTAGTTATCTTTGTGGGTTGTTCAATGTGGTAGTTGTGGATCTGAATTTACAAATAAGGCTCGGCTGTTAGTAAAGTTGACCTTTCTTTGAACATTCGACTCTCTATGTACGATACAGACTCAGGACAAGGCTCGACATAGAACTATCTCTCTCCATACTCTGTTGCCATGTCATCTTACATCACTGATGATGTAAACTATATATGTACACATTTAACATTAACACTTTGCATTACACCATGGAGCTGAATTATGTAACCAAAATGTTGACTGAGTCCCATGAGCTAAATTCATAGAACGTGAAATTTGGATTTCTGACATCACTGGACACAGTGCTAGTGAAGATGCACTCCGATTGGGGTGTGCTACATTTCTAGTACTTCCAGCATGTTCTGCCGGCTGAGAATGCACCCACACAGGCAGCATCTGCATGCATGGTAGCCTCTGAACTGGTGCAAGTCAATTCAATATATTCATTTGTCACCTGCATTTAGCTGAAAGTGGGGCTGGCACTAAGAATTGTTAAAACGGCTAAGCACGTAACTTGCAGGTAAGGCAATCTAGAATAAGTTTTGGTGTTGTAAGTGTCTGGAAGTACAATGGAGTGTTTTTGATCAGTTCCATGGTTTGGCATGGTGTTGCTGCATCCTCAGAGGGAAGGCAGAGGATTTTGTGACCTGACAACAAAGAGGCTGCAACAGGTATGGGGGCTGCAGATACAGTGCCTCTAGGTGGCCAACATGATAGGGAGATGGAGCAGAGACTGTGGAGAGAGGAAAGTTCTCCACATCTCTTCGACGGTGACAGGAGGCTATGTAACAGGCCAGCCAATGCACCAAGCATTTCGGTGTGCATCCTTATTATCAGCATTTCCCTGCTTGTCCCCCCATTGAGATCATCATGTGAACCCTCTGCAGCAGAACTTATCTGCAACCTGCTTTCGGATAAGCAGAACACAAACTATTCTTTACCCCCTGGACTAGTTGCATCCCAGTTGTGCTTGAGACTCACCATGTGCAGATCCCAGCACTATGGTTGTCTCTATGGTGCAGTGCTTGAGCTGATGGCTGTAATTTCACATCAAGGGCCGGGGCTCTCTATAAATGATGTGCAGTTGCTCTCTTTCCTCCTCCCGGGTGTTCCATGACTGGACTGGTGGCAAAGTTAGAATGTTTGAATACAGAAATCAGAAAGGGGTGGTTGGACAGAGGGAAGGTGGGTTGCGTGGAAAGCAAGAGGCCCATGGCCTCATTATCTGCAGCTTGCTCATCATGCCAGAAAGCAGGATGAGGGTGAGCCAGGAGTTGGAAATAGGTCTAAGGCAGGAACATACTAACACCCTCAGTGTTCACAGGAATGCTGGATGTCACTGTCTCAATCACAGCCTGCCCCATGATATGTAGAAATATCTCTGCTGTAGGATTCAAGAGGTGGAGGTGTCCTTATCCCCCATTAGTTCTGCTCTGCTCCTTCTATTCTTTGCCACTTTGTTCTAAAAGAGAGGGGGCAGACAAGCATTGATTTTGTAACTCCATGTATGGATGATAAGCCAATATCTAAAACAAAGTGAGATGATTGTGGCAATTGGAGAAAATCATTTAACTCCCAGGACAACATTGCAGGAGTTCCTCAGGGTAGTGCCTTAGGCCAAACCATCTTGAACTACTTCATTAAAAACCTTCCTTCCATCATAAACCTTTCTTTCATCATACGTTCTAAACTGGGGATTGCACAAAGTCCAGTGCTATCCGAGATTTCTCAGATACTGGAACAGTTTGTGTCTGTTTGCAAAAAGACCTGGAACACATTCAGGGTTGGACTGACAAGTGACAAGCAATATGTATGCTACATGAATACCAAGCAGTGACAATCTTTAACAATTGAGTGAAAATCTAATCATCTCTCCTTGTTTTTCAATGGCATTCCAATCACTGAATCTCTCCCCACCAAAATACTGGGTGATCCATTAACCAAAAACAGAACCAGTCCAGCCATATGTGACACAGGAGCAGGTCAGAGGCTAGAAATTCTGTGGCAAGGAAGTGACTTCCTGACTCTCCAAAGCCTGTCCACCATCAACAAGCACAAATCAGAGGCGTGATGGAATACTCTCTACTTAGTTGAACGGATACAACTCAAACAGCAATCAAGAAACCTGAACAACGGCCAAAGTTCTACCATCCTGTCCGCCACTGGAATTGGAATGGACGAGGGGTGGACCATGGAAAGGTCCATTGCCTTCAAGGAGGAATTATGGCTTTGGGACGAGCAAGGCCGTAAAATCCTGCTCAACACCTTCCAGGATAAAGCAGCCCACTTGATCAGCACTGATCCACCCACCACCTGAAATATTTATTCCCTTCGCTATTTGTGCACAAGGCATCAGTATTCACCATAAAGAAGATGCATTAAAGCAACTTGCCAATTGTCCTTCAACAGCACCCTCCCAACCAGTGATCTCTATGATCTAGAAGGGCAAGGGCAGCAGATACATGAGGACATCATCACCTGCAAGTTCCCCCTCAAGCCACTCACCATCCTGACTTCGAACTATCAGTGATATAGTTGTCACTAGAACTCTCTGCTGACAGCACTCTGGGTGTAACACATGGACTGTAGCAGTTCAAGAAGGTGGCTCACCACCAACTTTCCTGAGGGCAATTAGAGATGGTCAACAAATGTTGGCCTTGCCAGCAATGCTCACATCCCATGAACAAACAAAACACACAAGCCTCTATAGTTGGAGCTATGTGATGAAATATCTGGGTGTTATGTGAGTTTCCTAACAGCCAGATGGTTGAGTGATGGCGATGTGGTGCATTGAGTGACATGAGAGGTTGTTGGTCGGATAAATTGCAAATGTCATATGAAGCTGCATTCACTGACTTTGACCACCTCCATGAGATCATTTGACTTGTTTTGGCATTGTTTTCAAGTCCTCAGAGAAAGACTTCTTGCCCTGGCTCTTGCTCCCAGTCTCTTCTGAGGGTGGTCCTTAAGGTCCTCCCAGACATTGAAGAACTATGGCATTTCTCCCCCTGTCCATTTTCATGACAAAGGCCTCAACAAGCATGAACCTTAGAGCCTCTCACCCTAGTGGTTCATTTCCCTTATGCAGCAAAGTATTCAGTAACAGCCTCCTGTGGATTCAATAGAGCTTCCCTTTAAGAGGATGGACTGTCTTTAAGAGGAACAAGTTGGTTGCACCAGTTGCCATGAGCACAAATATCTTGGCTCCCTGTAAGCATTCAGCTAGTTCACAGCATGGGCCTTGCTTGGACCAACACTATCATCAGGTAAATGAGGAGGCAACACCAAATTTGCATGCTGCCTTCATCTTTAGCAATGGGTATGAGCTGGTCACTAATTATAACTGCCACTTCTTTGAAAAAGCGCAGACCAATTTATTTTCTGACGTCTTGACTGATTCTCAACAATTATTCACTGAGGGAGTGATTTTCATCAGACACATCAGCGAGAAAAAAGGGAACATTATCTACAATCATATTAGTTTCATCTGATGGCAGAACCTAATTACATACTGTCTGTAAATGATATCATCTTTTATTCTCAGGGAAACATTCTTGCATTCTTTTATCTGTAAAAGTTAACAGTCAAATAGGAAAGCATACACGTGACCACTGCAATTCCGGATTTGAAAAATGAATTCTATTTTCAGAAATAGCCTCCTAATGAAGTTAGAACTGTAAATCATTTAGCTGGAACTTGACATTTGATACATCAAACAATCGAAAAAGATATGACACATATCAGGTTTCATTTTTCCAGATTTCCCATACTGGTGGGATCTCTCATGCCACTGCCTATCATTAGGAAATGTGGCATGGGACCTTAAGTGCTACTTTTACTCGATGCCCAATTATTCAATCAACGTTGCAGACTCTTGCTTCAGGGGCTGCACAATCTTTGTAATTTTTTACAACTCAGGGCTGAATGAACGCATGCCAATGTTTCCTGATTCCTAATGAAGCCCCACGCACAGTACAAGCCGTGCCCACAAGAACATGGTACCATGTTGCAGTACTTAGTGGGCTACTTTAAGGAAGAAGGTGTTTTTCAATGGGTGTTTTTTTTTCAGGTTTGGTTTTGTTTTTATGTATACTTGTCTGATTACGCTCTGTGCATTACTCAACTTGGCAGGCAAGTCTTCCACTTTTGCAGACCACCCTCTACACTGGAGAGATGAATTTACCTGTGTCACAGATGCTACAGCACTTGTCACAACACGCACAGGTTTCATATTTCTGTTGTTAGAACATTGGGCTCAAAGCACCAGAGGCTTACTTCCCTTCCCAGCCCACTAATATATTTTGCATTGGTTTCTATTTGGATATTGTAGTGCATCTGATTATTAATTGATGTGGGAACAGTCTTACTACATATAAATCAAGTCAATTAACACCTGAAAATGTGAGAAATATACTTTCATTTCACCTCAAACTTTTCTCCTGATTTTTTGCCCCAGTACAAACACATCTGAATGGCAACTAGCCTTATTCCCAAGCTTTGGTTTGTGTAGGAGATATTCAGATTTAACCACTTTAGTTCAAGTCATCTGTTCATCACAGCAAAATTCTAGTCTTCATATGAGCATAAGTTGTATTGTCTTGTTATCAAATGACCTAGGTGTCTCATTTTGTAATTTGGAAGTTCTCATCCACTAAAGTTTATTTATTAGTGTCACAAGTAGGCTTACATTAACACTGCAATGAAGTTACTGTGAAAAACCCTCGTCGCCACACTCTGGCACCTGTTCGGGTACACTGAGGGAGAATTTAGCATGGCCAATGCACTTAACCAGTACGTCTTTTGGACTGTGGGAGGAAATCAGAGCATCCGGAGGAAACCCACGCAGACACGGGGAGAACATGCAGACTCCGCACAGACAGTGATCCAAGCCAGAAATCGAACCCGGGTCCCTGGCTCTGTGAGGCAACAGTGCTAACCACTGTGCCACCGTGCCTGGACCATTTGAATGCACTCTCGGCTGGATTCAATGGGTTACAGTCATGAGGTTCTTTCAAATAATCTAAAATTAACCTTGCATGAGACAGATACTTTATGCCAATTCTAATAAATGTTGATGGGCAGTTTTTAAAAGAAAACACATTTGCCCTAGAAACTCTGTCAGAGGTTATGTCAGGATTTTATCTGAAGCAGAATTCTGCAGAGGTTCATGAATTTAGGCACTCCATGAGGGGCCTTCAGTTGATTAGAATTGAACGTCCACACTGAGCCCTGTCCTATTGACCAGCCTAGAAATACTGTCATTAATTGCTAACCCTGGAAAAATGAATCTGATTCCTCTAAGGGGCCATTTCAGAATGGAAAAATATTAAACCACATAAGCCTGGACCCCGAGGTGGGCCCAACTGCTACCACTGTCGACTGATTATGCTTGGTGAGACCAGGCATACTTGTACCGATGATATGCCAGGACCTGATTGAGAGTCAGAGCATGGAAACTCCAGATTATGAGTCTCTACCACAGACCTTCCCTACTATGTCAATAGCTCAATAGCTTATAGAGCCAGATGAAGACACCATCTCTACAAGGCCCACACATGCAGTTCTTCTGCATTCTGATCCATTTTATGGGCTGCTCCCATTGATATTGTGGCATTTAAGCGAGGATGAGAGTTTCCTGGATAATAGTTTTCTTATCCAGTCATCCCACAGGCAATGAGAAGTCAGGTTAATAGGTGGGTGGCCATCCAGAAGAGGAATGAAGTACAGGAGTCTTTGGTGCGTTTCCAATTCTGAAACAGTTACTCCGTATTAAAAACTGCTGTGAGTGGTGGTGATGCCCTGAAGAAATGCATCTCAGACCATAGCATCAGTGGGAAAGGGACTGTATTGGTGGGGGAGGGAGGGGAGGGGGGAGGGGGGAGGGGGGGGGGGGGTGCGTGGGGGGGGGGGGTGGGGGGGGTGAAGCGGGTAGTGGTAGACAGCAAAACATGCAATTATTGTAGGAGACTCCATCGTTAGGGGAACAGATAGGCATTTCTTTTAAGTTTTAAAAGTTTATTTATTATTAGTCACAAGTAAGGCTTACATTAACACTGCAATAAAGTTACTGTGAAATTCCCCAGTTGCCACCTGTTTGAGTCAATGCACCTAACCAGCACGTCTTTCAGAATGTGGGAGGAAACTGGAGCCCCCAGAGGAAACGCAGGCACGGGGGAGAACTTGCAAACTCCACACAGACAGTGACCCAAGCCAGGAATTGAACCCGGTCCCTGGGAAGCAGCAGTGCTAACCACTGTGCTACCATGCTGCCCCTGTCACCATTACCTTGAGTTCTACATGGTGTGTTGCCTCCCTGTGCCAGGCTAAAGGACATCAGGAAATGATAAAGAATATTCTGCAGCGAGAAGCAAGTGAGCCAGAAACTGTGGTACAAATTGGTACCAATGACCCATAGGAGGCAGATACTGAGGTCTTAAGGTCAGATTTTCAGCAGTTAGGTGGAAAGTTAAAAAGTAGGACCTCAAGAATAGTAATTTCTGGATTACTCCCAATGCCTTAAAATAGCCAGTGAGGAAATTGAAAGATAGGGAGGACCAATGCTTGCTTTTAAAGCATGATGCAGCAGGGAGAGTTGCAGATTCTTGGAACACTGAGACCAGTTCTAGTACAGAATGCACCTATTCAAAAGGGATAGGTTGCACCTCAGCAGAATTGGGATCAATGTCCTTTTGGGGACATTCACACACGTGCTTGGAGAGCGTTTAGGCTAAATTGGCATGAGGATGAACAACAGCATATAATGTTCATAAAGTGAGATTGTTGGATAGTCCCAGAGAAGGAGTTTGTACCATATTTGATAGGAGTGAATGAATACATGAGCAATCCAAAGACAGGATTACAATGCATGTATGCAAATACGCAAAGTGTGGTGAATAAAATTGGTGAGCTGCAAGCATAAAAAGTATTGTGGGAATGTGATATAGTGGCAATAACGGAAACAAAGCTTAAAAATGGTGATGCCCACATTAATATACAAGTAGAAAAGTAATAGAAGCCGTAAAAGGCGGATGGGGTGAATAATGATTAGGGAAAACACTGTAATGTTGGAAAGTGAGGATTTCCTTGAAAAGGCGAAGATAATGCCTTTTTGGTTAGAGCTGAAAAGAAAAAGGGATACGTTTGCATTATTTGGGATATTCTAAAAGCCTCTAAATGGTGAGAGAAATAGAGGAACAAATTTGTAGGGAAATTATAAAGATGTGCAAGATCCAAAGAGTGGAGATACTTGGGCACTTTAATCACCCAAATATCAATTGGGAAAATGTTAGAGCAAAGAGTAAGGAGGGAGAAGAATTTCTGAACTGTATTCAGGAAAACTTCCTCGATCAGTATATTCTTGACCCAACCAGAAAGGAGGCATTGATGGATCTGATGCTGGGAAATGAGGTGGCCATGTGGACCAAATATCTGTGGGGGAACACTTGGGTAATGGTGATCATCATATCATAAGGTTTGGATTAGTTATGGAGAAACGCATGGAACAATCTAATATAGAACTTTAAAATTGGACGAAGGCTCATTTTAAGGTGATGTGAAGAGATCCAGCCAGAGTAAAATGGAATCAGAGACAAACAGGAAAAATTTGAATGGAACAATGGGTAATCCTTAAGGAAGAGATGCTTTATGTACAGGCAAGGTATATTCCAGCAAGGGCTAAAGTTAAGGGAGGCAAAAACAGTGTTCTTTGGAAGAGGGTGCTAGAGATTTTACTGAAACAAAAAAGGAAAGTATATGATTCATGTCAGATGAGTTCTTCAAGTGAAAATTAAGTAAGAAGGGAAGTGAAGAGGAAAGAACGATTGGTAAAGAAAATGTATGAGAATAGAATGGCAGTCGATATAACGGAACACAAAAAACTTTTACCGGCATGTAAATGGTAAGCAAATAGTCAGAGGTGGAATGGGTCTTATGAGGGACAAAAAGAGTGTATATTCTTAGAGGTGTAGGGCAAAATGAGAATAATTAATGAGTGTTTTGTATTGTTGTTTACTAAGAAAGAGGGATTGGAAAAATATTGGTAGAAACAGAGGTAGTGGAGGCGATGTATAGTGTGAATATTGAACGGATGGAGATACTGCAAAGGCTGGCAGTGTTTAAGGTAGATAAATCCCTGGTCCAGATGGCTTACAACCCAGGTTTTTAAGGAAAGTAGGGCTGGAAATAGTTTGCCTTAATTTTTCAAGCTTCCCTATGTAGGTGGTGGGATAGCAGCAGTGGTGTGGGGGTTTGGGGTGTAGTGGGGGTGTGAATTCAGAAACAAGCAATGATTCAAAAGAAATTGGATGGGCATGTAAAGGAAGTAAATCTGCAGGACTACACGGACTGAGTGGGGATATGGAAGTGACTGGATTGTTCCATGGGCAGCCACCATGGACTTCATGAGTTAATGGCCACCTTCTGTGCCATACTTTAGTCAATATTTGGATACAGGGTGGCACGGTGGCACAGTGGTTAGCACTGCTCTCTCACAGCACCGAGGAATTGGGTTCAATTGCCGGCTTGGGTCACCGTCTGAGTGGAGTTTGCATGTTCTTCCCGTGTCCACATGGGTTTCCTCTGGGTGCTCAATTTCCTCCCACAGTCTGAAAGATGTCCTGCTTAGGTGTATTGGCCATGCTAAATTCTCCCTCAGTGAACAGGTGCCTGTGTGTGGCGATTAGGGGATTTTCAGTAACTTCATTGCAGTGTTAATGTAAGCCCACTTGTGACACTAGTAAATAAAACTTCAAACTTATGAAAATATATCCAATCAGCATCATATTACGATAGTGACTACGGCGGGGATTTTCTCGCTCAGGCAAGACTGGAAATTCCCACCCGAGGTCACTGGAGATTTCTGTTGTCGGACCCTCGCCCGTGCCGATTCTGTGGCGGGCAAGGTGGTAGAGTTCCGGCCTACATCTGAAATGTACCCCATTGGCATTAAAGCACTTGTGATATCCTGAACTTGCAAATCGTGCTATATTAATGGCAATTCCTTCTTTTTGTCTTTTCATTAGTATCCTGTTTTATATACTCCTCTAGTCAGTGGTTACAGCGAAAAATATATATCTTTATATATACATGTGTGTGTGTTCATGTGATTTCATTGCATGGTTACAGGTCATAAATATGTCTTTGCCTCATTTCTTCCCGCTCCCCAACATAGTCAGCAGGTTGCAGAACACATACAATATTTTGAAGATCCTTGGTATTTGAGATAGTGCAAATGACTTGCTCATTTAATTTCCCCTCTGCATTAAAATCAATGCATAGACTTTGAAAGTTCATTTTGTTAAACTCACAATGAAAGTGTAATATAACCACGACTACACTCGCACAATATGAAAATGCGATGGTAGGTCATCTTGCTTTAATAAACATATGCAAAGTGATATGCATTTCCAAAATATTACATTTTGTCAAAGTAACTTCTATCAAGTGCTTTGGATGAGATAAGAGGTTAATTATCTGAAAGGGTGACTTATAATTAAACTCATAAATTAAGCCAATTGTCCTGCTTCTAATTTAATTAAAACACAGCATTAAATTACACAACTTCCTGCCGCTCCTGATGGGATTATGGAAAAGCTCTGTTAAATGAGTCTGAGGAATCAACCAATCACGAACATTGAGCTTAGTGAGTTATTTGTTACTGAACAACTTGCAATTTGCTACATTATACAACATATAAATCACCAAGTTTGAGGCACTCAATACCTTGATTTCCAGACTGTTAATTAACTTATGGTTGCATGTACATTATAGGATGTTTTCAATTGTAATTTTTTATACATGTGATTGTCAGTAACTACCTTCACCTTACAATGATGGCAAAGTGGGGTGAGAGCAATATTATGATTGGGAACACAAAAACTTGAACATGTTTTGAGACCAATGAAGCTTCACTTTCTGTCAAGGTGATGGAGCAGTATGACCTTGAGTTCTGTCGTAAAGTAACAGTTTCTGAGCATGGGTTCTGTTATAATGGATACCATGATTCATGGGGGATCACTGATAGATCTCCCCCTGGGATTTGTGGAGTATGAGCTGCCTTATTGAGTGAGCGGAGGTTCGCCCAATGGGAAGCGGACAGCAGGGGTTTTTTAATTTGTTACTCTATCCGGATCAATATTCCAGGTCCCGAGGTGGAGACTACCTGACTATAAGCCGTAAGCACAGCCCTTTTCTTTGGTGCACAAGAAAGGGTGTTGATGACAGGGAACTGACCTTTGGCTGAATTACTACAGATTTGTAAAGTGTATGGGGAGAAGACAAAAGTCTAAGATCATATACCAACCGACTCAAGAGCAGTTTCTTCCCTGCTGCCATCAGACTTTTGAGTGGGCCTACCTTATATTAAGTTGATCTTTCTCTACACCCTAGCTTTGACTGTAACACTATGTTCTGCACCTTCTTCTTTTCTTCTCTCCTATGTACTCAACGAACGGTATGCTTTGTATAGCACGCAAGACACAATACATTTTATTGCATATTAACGATAGAGGGTTGGTAGGAGGAGAGGTACTCAATACAATTAACGTCACCAGGGAGGCAGTGCTTGGTAGACTAACGGGACTGAAGGTGGACCAGTCCCCGGGCCCGGATGGAATGCATCCCAGGGTACTGAAAGGAATGTCAGAGGTAATAGCGGATGCATTAGTGGTTATTTATCAAAATTCGTTGGATTCTGGGGTAGTGCCGGTGGATTGGAAAACGGCTAATGTTACGCCGCTGTTTAAAAAAGGAAATAGACAAAAGGCGGGTAACTACAGGCCGGTGAGCTTAACGTCTGTAGTGGGGAAAATGCTGGAATCCATCATTAAAGAAGAAATAGCAGGTCATCTGGATAAGAATGGTTCGATTAAGGAGACGCAGCATGGATTCATGAGGAGAAAGTCGTGCTTGACGAACTTGTTGGATTTTTATGAAGATGTGACTAGTGCGGTTGACGGAGGGGAACCGGTGGATGCGGTGTTTTTGGATTTCCAAAAGGCATTTGATAAGGTGCCTCACAAAAGGTTTCTGAAGAAGATTGTGTCACACGGAGTTGGGGGTAGGGTGTTAGCGTGGATTGGGGATTGGCTATCCGACAGGAAGCAGAGAGTCAGAATAAATGGGTGCTTTTCTGGTTGGCAGATGGTAACTAGTGGCGTGCCGCAGGGATCGGTACTGGGGCCTCAACTATTTACCATTTATATAGACGATCTGGAGGAGGAGACTGAGTGTAGGGTAACAAAGTTTGCAGACGACACAAAGATAAGTGGAAAAGTGAATCGTGTGGAGGGCGTAGAAGGTCTGCAGAGAGATTTGGACAGGCTGAGTGAGTGGGCGAGGATCTGGCAGATGGAGTGTAACGTTAACAAATGCGAGGTTATTCACTTTGGAAGAAATAATAGCAAATTGGATTATTATCTAAATGGAAAGAAATTACATCATGCTGCTGTGCAGAGGGACCTGGGGGTCCTTGTGCATGAGACGCAAAAACCCAGTCTGCAGGTGCAACATGTGATCAAGAAGGCAAATGGGATGTTGGCCTATATCGCAAGGTGGATAGAATATAAAAGCAGAGATGTCTTGCTGCATCTGTACAGGGCATTGGTGAGGCCGCAGCTGGAATACTGTGTGCAGTATTGGTCCCCTTATTTGCGGAAGGATATATTGGCCTTGGAGGGAGTGCAGAGAATGTTCACCAGGTTGATACCAGAGATGAGGGGTGTTGATTATGAGGAGAGACTGAGCAGATTGGGTTTGTATCCGTTGGAATTTAGAAGGCTGAGGGGGGATCTTATAGAGACCTATAAGATAATGAAGGGGCTGGATAGGGTAGAGGTGGAGAGATTCTTTCCACTTAGAAAGGAAACTAGAACTAGAGGGCACAGCCTCAAAATAAAGGGGGGTCGGTTTAGGACAGAGTTGAGGAGGAACTTCTTCTCTCAGAGGGTGGTGAATCTCTGGAATTCTCTGCCCACTGAAGTGGTGGAGGCTACCTCGTTGAATATGTTTAAATCACGGATAGATGGATTCCTGATCGGTAAGGGAATTAGGGGTTATAGGGATCAGGCAGGTAAGTGGAACTGATCCACTTCAGATCAGCCATGATCTTATTGAATGGCGGGACAGGCTCGAGGGGCTAGATGGCCTACTCCTGCTCCTATTTCTTATGTTCTTATGTTCTTATACCAATACATGTGACAGAAATAAACCAAATCAAATCAAAATAAATCCACATTGTGTGATTAACTCAACTTGGTATTCAGAACTGGCTATTTTTGCAATGGCCTTGAACAATAACCTACAACAAGATGCCTAATTGGCACCCACAGCTCACAGTTTTAATAGAAATGAGAGCTGAGACCAATTTGCAGCGAGCCTTAGAAAGATGTCTTTTGGTGTGTGCATGAGCACAAAACCACTTAGTCAACTTACATGTCTAATTTTGACCTCCTAAGAAACACAGACAACAATTTTATTCGTAGAAGTATACAGTATGTATCTTCTGCACTATAGTTATTGCAGCAGAACCTTTTGAAATATGAGTTCAAGTACCTCTGCCTGTGGGACAAATGTAACACAAATTTTGAACTCACATTATAGGCAACTCTCCCAGGAGCAAATCCATATTGGAAGGTTTTCCTGCAACTTCCAGCTCTCGGCTTTCAAAACAGCCACTTTGTAAATTTTGGGATGGGAATGCTTAGAATGCACGGGGAAGAGTAAAACTGGAGACTACACCCGGGAGACCAAGTTCAGAGCAAATACAATTCTTTTCTGTTATTCTTTCTTCCCTTACTCACTCTGGCATGCAATCCAGCACTGACCATGACATACAGTCAATTCTCACAGACATTGCACCACTGACTAGAACTCACACATAGGGGATAGTTTATCAGAAAATGATGGTGCAATGTGAGAGGTTTTCCATCCAACTATCTCTTGTTTTCAACCACAGTTGAAAATTCTGTGCACACTGTTTGAATTGCCTCAAACTTGGCAATCTGACATGTTTCTATAGGCATCTTCTGAACCAGCCAGAGGCCCCAATGTCACTTTTTTTTAAAAATTGTTAATGAAATGTGGACATTGCTGGCATTGCCCATCCTTAATTGCTCTTAATTGAGTAGATGGTGGTATGTTGTCTTCTTGAACTGCTGCAGTTCATGTGGTATAAGTCCATCTACAGTCTTGTCAGGAAGGGAGCTCCAGGATTTTGACAGTGAAGGAACAGTCGTACCGAAGCAAAAACTTCATAGCACACTTTCTGTCATTAAGATTGAGACCATCCATTCAGCTGCCTCTGCTGCTTATTTCCTTTCCTGTAGCCCATCAAGCCAAACTTTCTTAAATGTTGTCATAACTCCAAATTCACTTCTATTTTTATTTTTTCTCCTCCGTATCATCCCTCATGCCTTTTGCACACTTATTTTGTCCACCTACTCCTCCCTCAAACCTATTCCCACCAAACTGTTTACTGTCAAGGGTCCCTTCCTGGCACCATGCGACCTGAGATTGTTAATAGTTCCTTCTATTCTGGTGCAAAAGCCTTCCCCTTCAAACATCTGATTTGTCATGCTGTTTGTCCAGCATATAGTATTGGATGACCAGAAGCTTTCTACAATTAAATATTGAGGAGGTAAAAATCAACAAAATAAAGAAATTATGCCACTTCCTGCTCATTGACTGTGGCTGAACCTGACAGTTCACAAACTTGCTGTCTTCTTTGACTCGGAGATGATCCAATATATTCCCCATCAAGACCCCACATTTCCACCTCTGTATCAATCCCTGCCTCACAGAATCTTTACGATGCAGAAGGAGACCATTCATACCATCACACTGGCTCTCTGAAAGAGCATTCGATTAAATCCCACACACTTGCCTTATCCCTGTAACTTTGCAAATTCTTTCTTTTCAGATAGCAATCTAATTTAATTTCGAATACCCCAATCCCTGCCTCCAACACCCTCTCATGAAGTTAGTTCCAGACTCCAACCACCCTTTCAATGAAAAAAATTTCCACCCATCACTTTTATTTCTTTTGCCAATTGTTTTGAATCTGTGTCCTCTAGTTCTTGATGCTTTCTTGAGTGGGAACAGTTTCTCACTCTTTACTCTGCTCATACCCCTCAGAACCTTGAATACCTCTATCGAGGCTCCTTTAAGCCTTCTTTTCTCAAAGGGAAATGGATTCAAGCGCCAATCTCTCCTCATGGCTACAGTTTTTCATCCAAGGAATCATTCTTGTGAATCCCTTCTGTATTCTCTCCAATATCTGTGCATCCTTCCTCAAATACGGTGCCTAGAACTGGATGCAGTACTCCAGATAAGATCCAACTAGTGTCTTATGCAAATTCAACATGACCTCCTTGCTCTTGTACTCAATGTCCCTATTAATAAAGCTTTATTGGCTGATCTCTCAGCCTGCCCTGCCATCTTCAATGACTTATCTACATATACATAGAGGTCCCTCTGTTCCTGCACCTCCTTTAGTTTCCCCTTTGTTTTATACTGTCTCTACATGTTCTTCCTGCAAAAGCGAATCACCTCATACTTCCCTGCATTGAACTTCATGTGCCTCAGCCTATTTGCTATTAAAATCTTCATTTATGCCTTTGAGCTCCATACTGAACTATTCCAAAACTTTCATGACCAGCATCACAATTTCCCCCTTTCCTAAGGTTTTGCTTATCGAAAACTCTGTTGCTTGTATCCTAACTTGCATCAAGTCTCAATCACCTACTATCCCTGCACTCACTGACATGCACTGGCTCCCAGTACGACAACACCTTGGTGTTAAAGTTCTCATATTTGCGCTCAATGCCTCCATTGCCTTGTATCTTTTCCCTCAATGTGACCTCCTCTGGCTCTGCAACTCTCTGCGATATCTGCACTCCTCCAATTTTCTCGCTTGCATCTCTGATTTCCATCACTCTATCGTTCGTTTCTGTGCCTTCAGCTGTCCAGTTTCTAAACTGTGAATTTCCCTACCTAAACCTTTGTCTCTGTGTCTCTCTTTAAGTTGCTTCTTAAAACCTATCACTTTAGCTTTGGGTTGCCTATGCTAATATCTCTTCATGTGGCTAAGTGTTGTGAAGCACATTGAGAGTGTTGCTATGTTAAAGCTGCAATATAATTACAAATTATTGTCATTGTAAAATAAATCCATATGCCTGAGGGAATCCAGACAGTCAGTTTACTGTCAGTTTACAGTCAGTATACTGAGTGAATCACACAATACTGGTAAGGAAATAGTTACAATGGAGGAGCTAGAACCCATTAACCATTTTAGAGTCTGGACCTTGGACTTCATAAGGCCTGTATTTCAAAGAAGTTTGATTTCTGACCATTGTTTTCGGCACCCATGAGAGTATGCATTTTGATAATCTGCACGATGTAGATGTCCACAATCTGTGCAATTATACATGGCCACTTCTCTGAACTGTAGACCACCATGCCAGGTGACCTTCATTGGAATTAGCAGTGTATCCCTGCAGTAGAGGTCATATTCCTACAGATCGCACATGTTCATTACTGACTCACCATTGAAGCAAATATGTAGGTGTTCCTGGATCAGCGCTCACTTCTGCATGGCCAAAAAAAAACCCTGCAGTTTTTATAAAAGAAAATCTCCAGTTCAAGTTTCCATAGAGCCCTGAACATGCCTGGTCTTCACTTTCTAATTATACAGACACACCGTACACTTCTTGTAAGAAAATTCAGGATTTGTGCAGATACATTTCAATCCAATTTCCATCAGTTTCAATGTTAAATGAGACTCCTGCAGAGAACATATTTGATTTGATTTATTATTGTCACATGTAGTGGGATACAGTGAAAAGTATTGTTTCAGGCACTAAACAGACAAAGCATACCATTCAAAGAGTGCATAGGGAAGAAGGAAAGGAGAGGGTGCTGAATATAGTGTTATAGTCATAGCTAGGGTGCAGAGAAAGATCAGCTTAATATATGATAGATCCATTCAAAAGTCTGATGACAGCAGGGAAGAAACTGTTCATGAGTCGGTTGGTATGTGTAAAAGTCCATCTGGAAGTTTAAGTTCTGTGTGATGATGGCACTGATCCGGTTAAAAGGGCCTTTGCCTGGTTTTTCAGTCCTTGCTTGGTCATTTTGTGAAAGCACAAATAATCCCACGTCTTCAGGAACTCCATTACTTCATGTGATTTTAGATACTGTACTGTTAACGAAAGAGAGAAAACCAAGTAGCTTTTAGGAATCTGTTGTTAAATTCAGATTTTCTGCTTCATTTCATGTGGATTTGAAGGGACATTGTCACCTCAAAGTGTGTTTACAGGTGGAACAGCTAGTTCTGAAAACACAGTTATAATGCTGCCACCTTGGTCACCAGAGAAGGCTTGCACTGTAGAAGATGCTCGACCTACTATTGTGAAAACTTGTGGTGCTTTGCTTGTTTAAAAATTTATGTAAATTTTCAAAAATTTAGCAGCACACCCAGCTTTGGATGCAATGGCATTATCGACTGAGCTTATGTGCTGCCTTCTGTTTGCGAACCGAGTACAACAATTTAAAGACAAAATAATGTTCTTTAAGTTTAGACATTACAGTAAAAACAAGTATCAATTTGTCAAGAAAAGTTCCAGACTTGAAAATTCTCACATGAGAAAAACTAAAGCATAGCGAAACCATTCCACTTTAAATTCACAGTCGAAGTCTGATGGACTTCTGCCTTGTTAAAATTGTTGGGCAATGCAGTTTTGCTGCATACCCCACGTGATGGCGATATGATCTGATCCATGCTGAACGGGGACGTTCCAAAGGAGGTTATGATGAAAATTGGAAGGGGAGGCAGTCACAGCTGCATGGCCCCTATCAGCTCCTCCTGGCCTGTTATGGGGGCCACTGGTGACTGACTGGCAGCTGATGGTCCATCTGCCCACTTGGCTACAAAGCCATTAAGCAGGCAGACTAAAGAGGGAGATAATATACAAATGGAATAAATTTAACAAAAGATAGTTTTAAAGGGGGCTTGTTATCACTGGAAAGTAATTGGCAAAACATCTTGCTGTTGAAATAAAACAGAAAATGTTGTAAATGCACAGTTCCATTAATACCTAAAACAAGGAAAGGCAGGGTGAGATCATTCCTTCATTGTACGACCAGAAACGTGACACAAAATATAATGGTGTTGCTACCTTCACAAAGCATTTCCCCACAAATACCATACAGTAGATAAAAACAAAGGATGATTTAAATTTAAAAAAAACTTCTATTAAGAGTTTCCTTTGCAGCCCCATCCTTTGCAACCTGGCCACAGCAATGCTGGCTCCAAAACAGAACTATGAAAACCACAATTTTATCATTCTCAAGAAAAGCTGTCACTTTAAGAGGGTTGTGGAGGAGGGTGCAGTTCTCTTTAGATACTATGAGGCTGGTGTATGATAGATTCAATGAAATGGAACTTAACACAGAGGAGTTCAGTTTGTAAAAAAAGTACAGATGCTTTCATCCCCCTCACTATACACATTCAAGATAAAGTCTTGAATCTGGAAGAGCATTAATCACCATTTTTCTTGTAGGGAGGAAGGAATTCAGATCTGTTATCCTGTAGACAGCGAAGGCACCATTTTCTTTGCAACATTGAAAGAATTCAGGCCTCTCTGCATAATGTCAAAATCCATTTCCTGACTATGACAATATCTATTTTCCCCTATCCATTGAAATAATGTGTTAGATATGGGCAGTATGAGATAGTTCAGCAAGTTCTATGTTAAATTTAAACCATTACTAAGACTGGGATTTTGTGCAATTCTCTTCCACTTAACTCTCTTCCAATTCTCAAGTTTAAAAATTGTTTTATGGTTATGCTCACATTTCTTTCCTATTGATTGAAGTTCCTGACCAGCGCAATAGACTGCAGTAAAGGTGTTTTTTCCCCTTCTAGCTTTGTACAAGTATGTCACAAGGAGTGCATTGCTTTGAATGATTTTAAGGGCTTCATATTGAGTGGCCTGGATTGTCCACTTTAGAACAGGGTTTTGATGAGACATTATTGGCCATCTATCCATATTTACCTCTGACTGTCGTACTTTTATAATGATATAAAGGAATCAATTATTCATAAGGGACTGAGTAAACACACTGGGCAGAATTTTCTCAATAAGTTTCTAAGGGCATGATCTTATGACTTCATCCTTCCCATCGATGAGGTGAGGTGAGGTGGTAAGAATGCACGCGATGCGATATTTCAGAAACGCGCCCAGTTTCACGTCGGTTCTGATCTTATCAGCTGTGAACAGCTTTGCGCTCAAAATAGGCAAGACATCAGTTTGCATGCACATGAATACATTTCAATATAACTAGTGAGTGCGGCACGCAATCGTCCCAATCCTCACTTATGTTAACCATCTCATTATCAGACATCACATCGGCGAGAATTACAGCTGCTCTATACAAGCATGGTTCAAGTGTAGCAGTGATGAAGGCGAGCGAGCAGGAGATTATCACTGAGCACCAACCTCCAGGGAGCGGGTGGGGGGAGGGGTGGTTCTCAGTGTGGTCATGGTGTGTGGTGGGGTGGCGGGCTTGCATGGGTGCAGTGATTTGGGGAGGCTCGTGCCAGACTGGGGTTCCAATGGTCAGGAGTCAGTGTTGGCTTGGGGCTCGTGATGCGCACATTCCCCCTGCCCACTGAATGACCCCCAAGGGGTTGCATATGAGGCTGACCCCCCCCCCCACTCCACTAATGTTGCCATGGTTACCCAGCCATCTGGCTGCTGGGCAGGCTCTGTGGCTGCCTGCAGATATCCCATTCCAGGCCCAACTAACAGAAACAAGCACCAAGTCTGACTGCTGCTGCTCCAATCAAGGGAGCTCAGCAGGTGTTAACATGGCTCCTCGCACTGCATGGACTCTGCAGTGCTGCCTTTGATGGGAACCCATCTCATACTAGTCACAAGAGTGCTTCTCCACCATCTGTCTGAACTGCAAGACGTTCCTGGAAGCCACTGCACCAGACATCCAGGTAGGTGCACCCTTGCCTATGCTTCAAGAGTTCCAGATGGGGATCTCACACAGCCATCTGTATGCTCTCCGTGCCGCCCACAGTGAGGGTGCAGTGACAGTCGCCAATCCATTGAGGTGGTGCATGGTACCGGGGATGGCGTTGGGTTGCCACCATCCACACTCATGCCGACATGGGTTGCTGGGTGGGAGTGCAATTCCTGGGATGGATAACCTTATGACTGTTCCTCCCCCTGCACCCCCACCCTGCCATGCACAGCAAAGATGGATTTTGGCATGAAGCCAATAGACTTGGTGGTCATTCTTGTGGCTGTGGAGGAGGAGGAGGAAGGAGAGGTCCATGCACTGCAAGGCCAGCCCGCACCAAAGGCTGCAGCAGGAGGGCAAGGGGCCACAGTTCAGCGGCAGAAGGCGGGCACTCATCAGCCTGAGGGGCACAACAGGGCACAGAGGTGACAGAGCCCTGGCAGTTCAGGACATGCATGTCCTTCAAAGAGCTGACAGATAGTTTGTGCTGCCGCAGGCTCTGGCTCATCAAGGAGACGGTACGGTACCTATGTCAGGTCCTCAAAAAGAATGACACCTCGAGGGACATGGGGGGGCACCCATTCTTGTGACGATGAAGGTCATGGTGGCCCTCAACTTTTATGCAACCAGGTCCAGGAACTCTGTGGGATCTCCCAGGCCTTGGTCCACAAGTGTGTACCGAGGTGACTGATGCCATGTTCACCCAGGCAGGCCAGTACATTAATTTTGATGTGGTCCAGGCCCAGCAGGAAGTCCAGGCTGCAGGCTTTGCCACCATCGCCAGCATGCCGAACGTACAGGGGGCTATCGATTGCATTCATGTTGCTCTGCAATCCCTAAAACATCAGGCACTGCACTTCGTAAACAGGAAACTCCCTAAATGTGCAGGTTGTGTGTGACCATAAGATGAACATCGTGCACTTGTGCGCATTAAACCCAGGGAATGCACACGATAGCTTCATCCCGTGGAGCTCTGACATCTCCAGGGTCTTCGAGGACCAGCCCAGGCTGCTGAGGTGGCTACTGGGGAACAAAGGCTATCCTCTAAGGACTTGGCTGATGACACCAGTGTGGAGGCCAGAGACTGGTGCGGAGACCCGTTATAATGAAGCCCACACTGCCACCCGGTCCATCGTTGAGCAGTGCATCAGGCTCCTGAAGATGCGGTTCAAGCGATGCCCTCCAGCACAGCACCCTGAGAGTCTCCTGTATCGTGCTGGTCTGCTGTGCGGTCCACAACCTGGTGCAGCAGCAGGGAGAGAGCCTGGAAAAAGAGGAGGAGGCGAGTGATCAGGCAAACACCCTTGGGGAGAAGGAGTCTGGGGAGGAGCTGGGGGATGGGGGACACATTTTGGCAAGGGTTTAGCAGGACAGGGCAGCAAAGGGGGCCCTCATTGCCACAAGGTTCACTAACTAGGGGGCATGCAATCCACCACCTCCTACCCCAATGCCAGGAGCCTGCATACCCCACTCCCAAACTTTGACCACACCCCCCCCAACACCCCCCTCCCCTCCCCCCCCCACCCCCTGCCATGGGTCCCATTGACATCACACCAGGGTGATGGGCCTGGGGGTTTACCATGTTCGTGATTTACTAGGCCAGGCAGGAGGGTGATGACGACTCGCTATACGGCATGCTGTGATGCACCCCGGTGTCACACCAACTCCTACCTATTCTCTGACCGCACACTGGTCCTGAGCCCACCTCTGAGTAAGGGTTGGGGGCTCAACCCTTCCTGGCTGCAAGGCTGATTTTGCTGGCAAAACGGGGCCGGCAACTTTGTGACCGGCGTGGTAAGCTGGTAAGATTGCGCTCCGGATTTACTTTTGGGGGATGGGCCATTTTGCAATTATATCACCACTTCCCACTTGGATTCCTCACTTCAACAGGACATCTGCCATTAGGACAGGATACCAAAGATTTGTGAGAAAACTTCAAAAGGCAGAGGTAACCCAAAGATAGGAAATAGGATTTCCATTGAAGGTCTCAGCCAAGTGAATGAAACTATCTGGAAAGAGAAGATTCTTCACTCCACTCAAGTATTGACTTTTCTTCATTATCAGAACTAAATCTAATCATCTCTTAATCCTTCTTTCGTTACCCATTTCTGTGATCTGTTTCAATAGTTTTATTCCAACTTTTATTCCTTGGATGAAAAAAGTTCCCTTTATTTGATTTGATTTGATTTATTATTGTCACATGTATTGGTATACAGTGAAAAGTATTATTTCTTGCATCCTATACAGACAAAGCATGCCGTACATAGGGAAGGAAAGTAGAGGGTGCAGAATGTAGTGTTACAGTCATAGCTAGGGTACAGAGAAAGATCAACTTAATACGAGGTAAGTCCATTCAAATGTCTGATAGCAGCAGAGAAGAAGCTGTTCTTGAGTTGGTTGATATGCGACCTCAGGTTTTTGTATCTTTTCCCTGACAGAAGAAGGTGGAAGAGAATATGTCTGGAGTGCGTGGGGTCCATGATTATGCTGGCTACTTTTCTGAGGCAGTGGGAAGTGTAGACAGAGTCAATGGATGGGAGGATGGTTTGCATGATGGACTGGGCTTCATTTACGACCCCTTTGTAATTTCTTGCGGTCTTGAATAGAGCCGGAGACATACCAAGCTGTGGTACAACCAGAAAGAATGATTTCTATGGTGCATCTGTAAAAGTTGGTTTGCGTCGTAGTGGAAATGCCAAATTTCCTTAGCCTCCTGAGAAAGTGAAGATGCTTTCTTAACTATAGCATTGGCGTGGAGCGACCAGGATAGGTTGTTGGTGATCTGGACACCTAGAAACTCGACCATTTCCATTTGTCCCCATTGATATAGACAGGGGCATGTCATCCACTCCACCTCCTGAAGTCGATGACTATCTCCTTCATGATGTTGACATTGAGGGAGAGATTATTGACATTGCACCAGTTCACCAGATTCTCTATCTTGTTGCTGTACTCCGTCTCATCTTTGTTTGAGATCCGACCCACTACAGTGATGCCATCAGCAAAATTGTTACAGTCATAGCTAAGGTATGGAGAAAGATTAGAGAGTTTATAAGAGTTAGAGTTTTAAAAGCATAGAACAAGAGTAAAAGATAGAATTAGAAGGTATTCTGGGGATAGCTTGCAAGAAGTCGCCTCGTTCCAGCACCATCCTTTGCAACTTAGCCGCTGCTATTTGAAAATATCAACATTGTAGATAATTTACATATAAAATCAATTTACCAAAAGATCAAAATCCTTTTTCCAAAGAAATCAACACCATTTCCTTCAACCTTTATCTGATAGCTTATTTTTTTTATATATGGAATCATTATTTCTCACCCCTTCTCTCTTAAAGGCAATAATATCCTTTGTGTTTATGTAAGCAGAACTATCAGCAGGTTCCAGATGGAACATAGAAAGATATCTGCCAAGCTTAAGTAATAAAGAATAAGCATCTGTGTAGAGTCTGAATGTAACAAATGTCTCAGTAGATTCTGGAGCTCTTAGCTAACTGTAATCAGAAATCTTGAGGCAAATGTGCAGATAATCACTCTAAAATATTTCCTTTGAATAAATATACTCTTTTAAGGTAGTGCAATAAACCTAAGATCAACAACTTTTGATTTATCCTGGCTTATTGAACAAATTGGGCCAAAGGAACTCCATGTGTGGAGGCAGAAGATGTGGGCATGTTTCTTAATTGATGCTTTACATTTGTCTTCACAACAGAGGGAATGAAGCAGACACTAAAGTCAGGAGGAGGAGTGTGAACTATTGGATGGGATAAATATAATGAGAGAGGAAATATGATGGGGTTTATAAAATATATTCTGATTGCCATTTCTTATTTTTAAACAGGACTTTTCATCTTGGCAAAGACCATTAAAATGGCTGACCTTCTGTCTGTGAGTCACCAGAAGAAAATAATATATTTCTCAGTTTCAGGAATGTCAGACCTCATTATGTACTCGAAGTGCCTTGATCTTCTACCAGACAACTTGGCCACAGTTCAGCACAGCCCAACTTCAAAGGGAACTACCAGGAGGCCATTTTCATTTGATAAACCACACTTGCTAGAGGGGTCTGTGAGTCTACAAGGACAATTGAGCAGGATTTTCCGGTCGCGCCCATCCAAGACCGGAAAATTCCCGCCTGAGCTCTTCAGACCCTTAAGCGGTCTGTCTCACCCGCAATGATTCCCACAGTGAGTGGAACCAGAAAATTTACCCCAATCATTCCCAATCACCAGATCCTCAATAAATAGCACCTCTTACAACCCATAATGGCTGAGACATTATCAGTCTGGAAACACAGACCCAATTTCCAGACACTGAATAAACATCCTTTTTGAAGACATTGTGGAGAGATAAGATCACATGACCTAAGACTCTGTCTTGTTAAACAAAGTTGAAGGCAAATTACTGCAGATGCTGGAATCTGAAGCAAAAGCAGAAAATGCAGGAAAATCTCAGCAGGTCCGACAGCATCTGTGGAAAGAGAATAGAGCCAATGTTTTCAAGCCTAGATGTTCCTTCGTCAGAGCTGACGAGGCATCTGCAGGCTACAGATGGGGAAAATATATTTTGGGGGCTTCTGAGGGGGTGGGGTCTTATATATTGAACTGTTCAAATGGCCTCATGATGGAGAGAGGTGAGGCCCACATGAAACATAGAAACATCTACTTCAGAGTGCTCAGATATCTCACACAATCAGGATGGATCAAAGAATACAAGGGGAGGACTGAGGGGTCTTGGAGAAAGGGAAATCTGATCATTAAGCTCCTCCAGGACAATAGGAGGGTTTCCACACTTACACAGGAAGGGTCCAAGCTGGTCTGGTAGTGAGAACTCAGCAACAGAAGGAGTTGAGTCTGCACCAACCCTCCAACAGAGCACCTTCCCCAGGCTCTATCTCCATAACTCCATGCATTTACCCCACTAATCATCCCAATGTAAACATCTTAGGACATTAAGGGGCAATTTAGCATGGCCAATCAACCTAACCTGTAGAATGTACAGGGTAAATGGTAGGACTCTGAAGAGTGCAGTTGAACAGAGGGATCTGGGAATACAGGTACAAAATTCCCTAAAAGTGACGTCACAGGTGGATAGGGTCATAAAGAGTGCCTTTGGTACATTGGCCTTTATAAATCAGAGTATCGAGTATAAAAGTTGGAGTGTTATGGTAAGGTTATATAAGGCATTGGTGAGGCCGAATTTGGAGTATTGTGTACAGTTTTGGTCACCTAGTTACAGGAAGGATGTAAATAAGGTTGAAAGAGTGCAGATAAGGTTCACAAGGATGTTGCCAGGACTTGAGAAGCTGAGTTACAGAGAGAGATTGAATAGGTTGGGACTTTATTCCCTGGAGCGTAGAAGATTGAGGGGAGATTTGATAGAGGTGTATAAGATTTTGATGGGTATAGATAGAGTGAATGCAAGCAGGCTTTTTCCGCTGAGGCTAGGGGAGAAAAAAACCAGAGGGCATGGGTTAAGGGTGAAAGGAGAAAAGTTTAAAGGGAATATTAGGGGGGGCTTCTTCACGCAGAGAGTGGTGGGAGTGTGGAATGAGCTGCCGGATAAAGTGGTAAATGCGGGGTCACTTTTAACATTTAAGAAAAACTTGGACGGGTTCATGGATGAGAGGGGTGTGGAAGGATATGGTCCAAGTGCAGGTCAGTGGGACTAGGCAAAAAATGGTTCGGCACAGACAAGAAGGGCCAAAAGGCCTGTTTCTGAGCTGTAATTTTCTATTGTTCTTTTCTATGGTTCTATCTTTGGACTGTGGGTAGTAACAGGAGCACCCGGAGGAAACCCATGCAGACACAGGGTGAATGCGCAGACTCCACAAAGACAGTCACCCAAGGCCGGAATGAAACTCGGGTCCCTGGCACTGTGAGGCAGCAGTGCTAACTGCTGTGCCACCATGCTGCCCAGGCATGCCTTACTAGTGGACCACATGAGGATGATGACATTCAACCACTTGCATGCCAGTTATTAAAATGCCTCCTCTTTAAGACACACGTTGTATTCACATGGCCATCCCGACTCTTATGAACTCCAAGATTCTCAGACAGCGCCAAGCCCTCAAGGTCACGAGTGATTGCTAATGAAGACCAGACTTCAGCTTCAGTACATCCACACTCCTATCCCATTGCTACCCCCCACATTGTCTATAGCTATGATTTGTGCTTCCTGAGTATGCCCAAAGGCTCTATTGACCACCTATTACCACCATTTGCAATTGGCAGCACTTGTCTTGGCAAGTGTTTAGGTGATGGCCACGTGCTGCTTCTCAATAATGTGATGAGAGCCTTGTGGCCACAATTCAGACAACTACAGGTTGAGAAACACTCACAGTTGTAGGTTTGAGCACAAGGGCAATAATGTGGCTGAGAGGGGCAGAACCTCAGCATCTTGAGGTGGCAATATACTCCAATTTATGTGCACCACTCAGTCAAATGAAGTATAATGCATTTGTGGAGGTCATAAAAGACAAATGAACACATTCGGATACTGATAAGTGTAGAACAGCAGATCCCTTAAGGCAGTAGAACAGGAGGCTTAGGGTAGGTTATAACAGAACAGTATAAAACACTAGCTGTATCACCATTAGGGTAATGCATACACTGGTCACATTCTGAAGGTCCTAAATAAAATGGATCGGAAGGAAACATTCCCCTTAGCAGAGCTTCTATAAGCAGTAGATAAAGATACGGTGGGGCAAATTTTCCCGTTCTGCCCACCATGGGAATCATAGCGGACAAGGGGCAGATCATGGAAAAGTCCGTTGATGTCGGGAAGAATTTTCCGGTTTCGGGGCGATCGTGACCAGAAAATCTCACCCATAAAGATTATATAAAGATAAAGAAGGGGTTTGGAAGGGAGCTAAGGATTTGGAACTCACTATCTGAAAGGGTTCTGGGGCAGAAACCCCATTCCATTTAAAAATTATGTGGATATGTATCTGAACTGCTGTCACATACAAGGTCAATAGCTGGAAAGTGGGATTATGCTGGATAGCTGTTTTTCAGCTGGCATAGACATCCAAAAGACCTCCTTTTCTGCTGTAAAATTTCTCTGATCCTATATTTTCTTTTTCCATTGTTAATGCCCGCCTAGAGTCCAGCACTGCTGCCTCACAGCACCAGAGACCCAAGTTCGATTCCGGCCTCAGGTCACTGTCTGTGTGGAGTTTGCACGTTCTTCCTGTGTCTGCGTGGGTTTCCTCCGGGTGCTCCAGTTTCCTCCCACAGTCCGAAAGACGTGTTGGTTAGGTGCATTGGCTATGCTAAATTCTCCCTCAGTGTACCCAAACAGGCGCTGGCGTGTGGCAACTAGGGGATTTTCACAGTAACTGCATTGCAGTGTTAATGTAAGCATACTTGTGACGCTTATAAATAAACTTTAAACTTTAGCAACCTTACAGGATCAGGAGGGAATCCTTTCATTTAAACATAACATCCAGGGTTTCAACCACCGCTTGGGATTGTGCAGAAACCCTATTCAGTGAGTACGACAGTTTTCCAGATCTTTAGGTCTTGGTACATACTGGTAAAAGTCCTGGCCTTCAGAGAAAGCACTTGGATGTAATATCGCGCTTCACCCAGCATTTGGTAATTATATCGCATGTGCAACATTGAGGACTATTACCTACTCCTTCAGGCCACTATACAATTTTTATTTGCTGCATAAAATCAACAACTGAATGGAGTATAAAGTCAAATCCACCATTTCAATGTGAAATTATATTCAGTGAAATGATGCAATTAAATACTTGGTCAATGTCTGTAACACATATTGAACAGTAATTAATATTTCCATTGTATGGAATAACCAGATACTTCTTTAACAAACTAAAGAATTCAGATTTCATGAGTCATTAAAGGCTATAATTTATCAGCCTTGGTATTTTAAGAAAGATCTGGCTGCCAGAAGTGCATTTTCTTCCTTAACTGTTTTCACAATCTTATAAAATGATAAATGTGGCTATAAATTCAATCCGATCGCAATGGAATCAGATCAGGCAATCTGTGAAAATGCATATTTTCACACAAGAGCTCTGTTTGTGCTAAAGCTTTTCAAATGGTTAAAATCATCCATGAAAAAGCAGAAAAAACAAACACAGAGACCAGAATCTCAGGGGAATTCAACTCGGACAGCATAAGCCCATGTGTGATGTGTATAAACCATATCACTCGGCAATGCTGTCACTTTGAGTTGAGCCATATTAAAGTTCAGAGTGTCATAGAGAATCTCTGATGAAAAATATCTTTATATGGCTTCTGCAATATTTCAGAGCTTGCAGGAGTGATTGTTAATTAGCCTCTGTAGCCTGTTACTGAGGCTACAGGGAACGCGTTTAAATGTTTCATAGAATCATAAAATCCCTACAGTGCAGAAGAGGCCGCTCAGCCCATCGAGCCTGCACCGACTGTCCCACAGAGTGCCTTACTCAGATCCTCTCCACCACCCTATCCCAGTAAACGCACACATTTACCATGGCTAATCCATCTAACCTATACATCTTGGGACATTAAGGGGCAATTTAACGTGGCCAATCCATCAAACCACCACATCTTTGGACTGTGGGGGGAAGCCGGTGCACCTGGAAGAAACTCACGCAGACAGGGGGAGAATGTACAAACTCCACACAATTGCCCAAGGCCGGAATTGAACCTGGATTACTGGAGCTGTGTGGTAGCAGCGCTCACCACTGTGCCACCATGCTGCCCATGTCTAGAAATTCTGCAAATTATCCAAGCCAAGTATCTGTTGGTCTGTTAGCTTTTGAGGGTTAATGCATTTAGTATTTTTTAAAATTCGGTCACATAACACAGTTGAATTTCTACTAGCTTGCTTGTGGAAATGCATAGAAACATTGATATTCTTTATGATCTGTGCCCAATAGCTTGCCTTGCATTTTACAGCAAAATATTTTCCACTGGTAATTGATTTGTCCTCATTTTACTACTTGGAAACAATGGTTGCTGACAAAGTATCTTGATGCTCCCCAGCATCAAATTTGGAGATACCCCAAAAATGCACTGGGAAATCCCTCCAAGAGTTTCCCAGGTAAGCATTGTATGATAATTGTCCAGAAGTCCTAATTTCGCCTGAACAGTTGAGCTGTGAATCATCTAGAAATGTGATTTAACTTTGGATGGTTCTGCTAGGGTTACACGATAGTTACTCTGAAAAAGTTAGAATTAAGACCTCTTCTAACTTTTGGGTAACTATTTTAAGCAGCCAGGCTAATCCCGCATGGGACTCAGCCCACAACCCCGACATATCAGGGGACCCCCCAACCCCCTGACTAACCCTCCCACCTCACCATGTTTCCCAACTCCAAACATGGGATTCCCCCCCAACCATTCACCCCCACCCCAGCCTGCAAGCCTGACTCTCAACCTTGATCCAACACAACCTGATCCCCTAAACCTGGCTGGAAGCCACCTCATCCCCACCCCACCTAGGTTCACTCCACATTCCGATGTCCCAACCCAGCTGGACCACCCACCCTCGACCCAACACCTTCCCCCACCCCCAGATCCTCACGCAACCCATCCCAGTGTCCTATCCTCCCCACCCTCCCGATGCCGGCCCCTCACCCTCAATATCTAACTTTAAACTTCTCCCCTCAAAGTCAGCCCTTCAACCACTCCCCCCCACCCCTAATACTGCACCCCCCCAAATCCTATCCACTTACCTTAGACACTTACCTTCTCCTTGGCCTGTAATTTTTAATCAGACATTTAAACTAACCTGCTCTCTCAGACTTTGATGCTGGAAACTGCACGGGCTGCATCTTGCTTGACCTTAATTGGGAGGTCAGGCAAAACAGGCATGGAAGACATTTCTATGCAGTGTGGCAATCCGATGCTGATTGCTAATCCAGGGAAATTACAGCCCAATAAGACAAACTCACATTATGATCCTGAGTGAATAATGGCACATGTTTGATGAAGCAACAGTTTGCTGCATTTGTTGCAGCATCTGTAATAAAGCTGCAACTCTCCTTTCACGATAAACCAAGAGACTGAAAACGCGTGGCGCAGTCTGAAAACGTATTTGATATTTTGGGTGGGATTCCACATGCTAATCATTTGTTGCAGAAAGATACTTTTCCTAATGTTACTCCTGGTTCATTTACCAATCACCTTTAATCCATCCACATTAAACCTAAGTGTTAAAGAAGAGGTTTTGAGGTTGTCTATACAAGCAAGTGTAAGTGGCAAAGTTCACTACACACATTATACGATTTGTGTCCTTTTAATCACAATATATTCTGAAATGGTAATTATACAGCTGTTATTTTAAATGATGAACAATGTGCTGTTTGTCAGCGTGTGAAGAGAGCTTGGTCTTGCCCGATTACGTCAACTCATTGAATTTCTTGCAGCATTGCTCATTGCTAGTGCACCTCTCTTCTCATGGCCTAAGATTCTTTATTTGAAGATCCCATCCATGAAAAGCTAACTTTTTGTCACGCCTCTGTTACATCCACTTCAAGGAATGTTTGGATGTCTAGATCACAGATATTCTGAGCTCTTTATCCATCCAACTTTTTAAAGGTACTGTCACCAAATCAGACTTGTGTCACTTTTTTTCCACAGACATGTTTCAGAATAGCAAGGAGCTTGGAAGCATAACTGTTATATCAAATTAAATTGAAGGAGAACTTTGGATATCATGCTTGTGATATGCTGCGACATGCATTGGTACATTTTTGCAGTCAGTCATTCTTCATGTGTGTACCCAAATAGTAAATAGTTGACCAGTATTGCGGACCAGACCAGAAATTCCAATGTATATTATGCAGTTTGCTAAACCCCAAATTTTCCATTTGATTTTGTTATTAGGGTGAGCATAAGGTGTTTCACTCTTGGTATGATGCAATAGAGGTGATGGCCTAGTGTTTTTATCACTAGGCTATGAATCAAGGAACTCAGCTGATGTTCTGGGGACCCGGGTTCAAATCTCACCACGGCCGATGGTCAAATTTGAATTCAGTAAAGAAATCTGGAATTAAGAATCTACTGATGACCATTGTTGATTGTCAGAAAAACCCATCTGGATCACTAATGTCCTTTAGGGAAGGAAATTAGCCACCCACACCTGGTCTGGCCTACGTAGGACTCCAAACCCACAGCAATGTGGTTGACTCTCAACTGCCCTCTGACATTCCCTAGAAAGTCATTCAGTTCAAGGGCAACTAGAGGTGGGCAACAAATGCTGGCCAGCCAGCGACACCCATGTCCCACAAATGAATAAAATAAAGTTGACCCACGAGGAAGCTTTTATCAAAACAAACTTTATTTAAAAACACAGTTGGAATATAACAAAAAGAATTAGTGTAACTTTTACCAATCATAATACTTAAATAGGACAAAGTATAATTCTTAACAGCTACCAATCTCCATTGTTCCAATTTAAAGCAATATCCCCACAGACATACACCCTTCTTCAGAATTAGTTAGCACAAAAACAAGAGTGCTCATGTAGTGCTAGATTTCCAACCTTTTAACACTTCTGGACAGAGATCCAGACAGCAGTTTCTAGAGAAGGACATATCCTCAAACAGCAACTCTCAGAAAAAGAAACACTCTCATTCAGCAGAATCTCAGAGAAAGAGACTTATCTCATGACAGATTCCAGTCTCAACTTCAGAGACAGGAAAAGAGATGCACTACTCACTCTGAACTCCAAGCAGCAGCTAAATAGCAACTAAGCTTGAATTCTCTGTGTAAGCCTAGCTCCACCCAGTCATATGGCCCTACTTGTCAATCAACCTAATCAAGCCCTACTCTGAAAAACCCTAGAGGAAATCTCAAAATAACTACCCTGCATTAGTCCAGATTAAAACAAACATTGTAGCAATTAAGATCAATTATGCTACTGCAGTAGCAATACAGGATGCCGGTCACAGACAAAACAGCACCGAAGTCTCAGCAAGTCTCAGATTCCTAACTTCTTTAGTGGTACAATGGTTAGAACTGCTGCCTCATAGTGCCATGGACCTGGCAGCGACCTAGCAGGGACCCAGGTTCCATTCTGGCCTAAGATGACCATCTGTGTGGAGTTTGCACATTCTCTCCCTGTGTCTGCGTGAGTTGCCTCTGGGTGCTCCGGTTTCTTCCCACAGTCCAGAGATGTGTAGGTTCGGTGGATTAGCCATTGTAAATGTGTAAGGGTACGGGGATGGGGTAGGGGACTAGGCCTGGGTAAGATGCATTTCAGGGAGTTGGTACAGATTCGAAGGGCTGAATGGCCCCCTTCTGCACTGCAGATATTCTATGGTTCTATGGACAATAAAGGATGCAGAGTTGGATCATGGGGGACAAGGACAGAGAACATGGCTGATGAAATCAGTTCGGCAGCCTTGGACTCCTGCTGAGAGAAGTTACAATGAGACTTATGCTGCAAACTGGAGTTTGGTGGAGCACATAATTGGAAACTGAAAATGAGGTTTCAGTGCCTCGACAGATCTGCTGGAGCACTGGAATACAGCCTCCAATGGGTGTCACACATCACTGTGATTTGCCTTCTCCTACACAACCTGGTAATACAAAGGGAGGAGCATTTGGATGATGAGAGATGGAAGAACAGCACATCTCCTCCAATGAGGACAAGATTGAAGGGGAAGAGGGTGCTGAGGTCCGAGAAGACGAGTATGCCGGTATGTATTTTTAACGCTGTATCATTTTATTTGACAATTCTAACAAATAACAATACCAGCAAGAGGGTCCAAAAAAGTTTCTAGAAACTAGATGGGCATGGCTTGGGGACACTGGCACACACCTTCCTTTCCTCAGCTCCATCTTTCCCATACTGCCATCCACACCCCCAGGAAGCGAATCACTATCCCTCTGCCAGACTCACAATGCCCAGCTGTGTGGCATCTCACCCACCCTCAAATGCCAACTTTCACCTTTAGTGCTGCTTTCTTCTGAAGGAACAGCCTTCTGTTGACCTGACTTTTCCTCTGGTGGGCATGCAGAGCACAATGGAACATCCAACACACAGCACGACAGTCTGTGCGTGGCCGAACACTGTTGTGATTTTGTAGCTATCAGGACACTTGACATCCATGAAGTAGGAATTGGGAACTTGCATCAGATGTTTCTCCTTGTGTTTCCTCTTCTCCTCCTCAGGAGACGGATGCAACAAATCTTTTGCCAGAGGCATCTTTAGCGTTGGCTCACTAGCGTGGAAAAAGGTGTTGAGGCCATTGTACTGGCCAAACGAGGCAAGTGTGTTCATGAGAACCTCATCATCACAAGGATGATGACAAGATGCATTGAAGACAATCCTGAGATCTTCACGTTGTATCTAAGATGTCTGACACGTGTCTGGCTAAGAGCAGCGCACAAATGCTCTTCTCATAGTATAGAGATGCTATTGAGATACAACGGACACATGGATAGCCTTCAGCACCGATTCCCTTCAGCAGCACACCTTCATTTGTCTGGAATGCTGACAGGATAGTGGGCAACCCCACTGCTAAGATGCTGAGAGGACACAGAGAGCATCACCGAACCCGGTGACGCTTGGGTACAAGATTCTTGCAGAAAACGCAAGCCAGATGCAGACCTCACTGATCTGGAGAGTGGCTTTGAAGCCGAACAGTGACTGTGCTCAGAAGGTTACGCACTGCACAGAGGAGAGACCCTAGACCACAACACTAGCCCTCATTTTGTGCAGGAACCAAGGTTTCACATCTGATTGATCATAACAAGGACCAGCCATAAGAAGACATTCTTGGTTATGTACCTACAATGGTCAACATTCCATACAAGTGATTAACATCCGTGCCCATGTTATGCAACTACATCTCTTGATCTTTCTAACTCTGTAACTATGTCTGTGTGCATTCCTAATTTCCACAGTGGATGTAGAGGCAGTCTGCTGACTGCTAAGCCTGTGATTACCTTGGCGGGCATCTTCTAGAGGGCTGAGACCTGGAGGGGCCTGGCCTTCTTTCAGGGTCCTGCTGTGTGGTAGTGCCTTTCTCCTCAGACTGTGGAACTAAAGCTGCTGGGGTCACAAGAAGAGGGGATTCAGAACAACTCCCTGAGTAACCTGGGTGGTTGGCCGTGGGATGTGCACCTGTTGATTCTCCTCCCTACCGGTGCCCCAGGGCTCCTTGCTGACTCCTTAAGAGGGAGGTGCAGCTGAAATGAGCTCCCATGCCCTCTCCCCATTTTGTGTTACTGATGGATGCCAGTAAGTGCCTCAGCAACAGAGTGCAGCTCCTGCAGCAGTGCAGGACTGAAGTCTTGCACCAATGTCTCCACTGCGGCCACCACCCTACCAATGTTGACCTCAGTAAGTTGACATGCCAGCACTATCACCTCAGTCTGAAGGTGGACTGACTTCTCCATTTTGTCTTCCAATCTGAGGAGTGCAGCGCACATTGCTTCCCAAGGTTCCAAGTTTGTTATTGCAACTACAGCAACTGAAGTATGAGCGAGTCCAGAGGCTCGTCATCTGATCAGAATCAGCAGATTCCTGGCCTCCAGCAGGATGCTGGCACCCGAAGATATCCCTGTCTCCCTCCGCCTGCTGCGGATCAGACAGTGCGATGTGCTCACCAGAGTGTGACTCTAGAACCAGGTCCCACTGAGGTGTGTCTCTGCGCTGGTGGAGGATGTGGATGTGTGCTGTGGCCTCTTCTGTAGTGTTATTGGGCTGGAGTTGAGGACCCCCTCAGCTGCTTCCTAGATGTGCCTGTGAAAGAGAGGTGATTAGTGCATGGAAGGTGCCTTTGAAACAGGAGACATCACTCATAGCATTATTGCCTGATGGATGTTGCAGTGCTGGATCCTCACTTGACTGAATGCCTCCGAAATTACTGTCATCACAGGAATGGTTCATATCCTCGCTGGCCAACTGAGTCACTCCATTTGCAAAGTATGTCAGGATCTTGCAGTTGGCTATTCCTCCACCTGACTGGGACCTCTTGTCAATCATAGAATCATAGAATCCCTACAATGCAGAAGGAGGCCATTCAGCCCATCAAGCCTGTGCCGGTAACAATCCCATCCAGGCCCTATCCCTGTAACCCGACATGCTAACCACTCCACCCCACCCTGACACTAGCGTGCAACTTAGCATGGCCAATCCACCTAACCTGCACATCTTTGGAGTGTGGAAGGAAACTGGAGGAAACCCATGCAGACACAGGGAGAATGTGCAAACTCCACACAGACAGTGAGCCAACACTGGAATAGAACCTGGGTCCCTGGAGCTTTGAGGCAGCAGTGCTACCTACCGTGCCACCGTGCATGAAGGCAGATGAAGGGAGTGTAAGCAGGCTAAATGAGAAGGATACATGGCATGTGTGGGTGGTGAATGGTGCCATGGAAGGGATGAGGTCATGATCCACAGGGCAGATGAAAGTTTGTGTGCGAAAGCGAGTGGTGGTATGCCTTGAACTGGCAGTGAGTGAAACCCCTATGAATCTGTGATGGGTGTGTGAGTTGAGAGTGCTGAGAAGAGTGACTTACCCAGGCAGAACAGAGGAGATCATTTATCCGGTTTCAGCACTGGGTGGCTATCCTCTTTAGGAGTGCGTTGGCGCTGACCAACACTGCCACCATTTCCCATGCTGGATTGGTGGTCTTGCTTGCTGATCCTCACCCAGGGCAGAGGGAGAGGGCATTGTGGCAGGCCCCACTGCATCTGAAAGGCGCTGAAGGGAGGAGTTGCTAAATTTGTGGGCAGAATGTTTCCTAACTTTGGCAGCTATCAGTTCTCAGCAGGTTTCTATCCTTTAGAGAGTTCTAGCTCTGTGGTAGGGCAGCCTGTAAATATGGTGCCTCGATTACTAAAGCTGTGAGGTCAGCGATCCGACATGAAACCCATGGATTTTTAAAACAAAGTGCTGCACAAAACAGCAGAAAAAGCCATCATTGGCATTGGCAGGTCAAATGCTGCTTTCCCTTTCCTGCCCAAATTCCGACTGCCATTTTCTGGGATGATTCCACTCACCGGGACTGTTTCATGTTTTCGCTTTTTGCTTTGGGAATGTTCTTCATCTTGGCTGTTCCGTGACTTTTGCAACACCACTGCCCTCTGGTGGATTGCCAGCTCTGGCTGCACCTCCCTGTTGCATCACCCTCACTCATTGGGCCCGATTTTACCATTGCGTTGCGCCTGTTTTTGGGCACGAAAACTTGGTAAAGTTGAGCGTGAAGCGAATAGCACGATCCGTGCCCAAATCCGCGCTGATTCCTCCTTTACCAAGGCCCGAAAATGGACGCGATCAGGACCGCGTCTGAAATGGACGCGGTGCAATTTAAATGGATTTGCATGCATTTAAATTGGCTTAATGAGCTGGACGCCCAAAATTACCGACATTTCCCCCTTTACCATCGCGTTTTCCCATCCAGATTCGGCGCAAAACAGACATGCTCGGCAAAAATCTGTTTTGGACGTTCTGGCTTCTGAAGGGACAGGTTCAGAGCTTTCAGCGGCTCTCTGACTCAGATCGGTGGTGGGGGGGAGGGAGGCGGGCCAGAGATGTATCTCTGGTGGTGAGGGGGGTGGGGGGGGAAGGAGGGAGGCCAGATCATTCTCTGGTAGGCGGGGTGGGGGGCGGGGGGAAGAGGAGGGCCAGATTGTTATCTGGTTGGGGGGGGGGAGGAGGAGGCAGGTCAGATGTATCTCTGGTGGGGGGGGAGGAGGAGGGAGGCCCGATCATTATCTGGTGAGGGGAGGGGGAGGAGGAGGGCCAGATGTATCTCTGGTGGGGGGGGGAGGAGGAGGGAGGCCCGATCATTCTCTGGTGGGGGAGGGGGAGGAGGAGGGCCAGATGGATCTCTGGTGGGGGGGAGAGGAGGCAGGGGGGGTAGGGGTAGGGGGGTCCACTGCCACTCTGCGGGCGATCGATGGTGGGGAAGTGGGACAGAGGGGTCATGATCAGTCTGGGTAGTGGGGAGAGGTGGGTGGATAAGGGGAACAGTTATGTTATGGTGGTGGGGGCGATGTCTGTGGGGGCCATCACTTCCAAGCCACTTTACCCGGGCCAGGAGCGATGTGGCAGGGGAGCGTTTTTCAAATTTCTTTTTACTGCACGTGCACAGTTGAAGGTTCTGATCAGAGCAGCAGCGTATCGGGCCGTGATAAGCCCAGCCCACAGCGCAATTCAGAATCGCTGCTTTTTTTCAGGCAGAGTGTGTATGCGGGCGCCGGAGAACAGGTTTACAAGTTGGATCTGAATCATGCCCAGAATTTGCATGAATCAGCACTTTGAATTAAAATTGTAAAATCGGGCCCATTAAGAATTTTCCTGTTCCCAATTTAAATTTTCCACAAAGCCAGTATCTTTGACTTGCTAGTGGGTAGTCTCCTAACCTGTTCCATATTCCCTTGAACACTTCTCTCATGTGGAGGGTCAATTCTGGCTATACTTCTTCATAGTGTTTCAACTGGGCAAGGCATCTCATTCCCTATCTGTTCATCTATTCGGGGGAATCCTTTGGTCCATTTTTTAATTTGGAAAGAAAGTTTCTGTCAGTCATCTTTCGGGAAATTACTTAACTTTTTGCTTTCCTGTTTTAATAATTTGCCTTCCTTCAGGATCTTCAATGATGTGGGGCATTTTCCTCATTACTAATGTCCCTGCTCTGGGACTTCTCCTGTCCCTGTTAAAGTCAGGGATGTTCTATTTTAAATTTTATTGGTCCTATCTGGAGCTCCTTTAGCTTTCCTGGCCTGGCTTTATCCTTGTTATATTCAAGCAGATGTCGCTCAATGGTTATGGGTTCTATTTCACCCTTTTGGGCCTCTGTGATGCTGGGGAATTCAGGGGTAGGCTGAGGTGGATCATCCACTGAGCACTTCTGGGTCAAGATGGCGGCAAATGCTTCAGCTTCGTCTTTTGCACTGATGTTCTGGGATCTCCCATCATTGAGGATGTGAGTATTTGTGGAGCTTCTTCCTCCAGTTGGTTGCTTAATCATCCACCATGGGTGTGGGAGGTCTGCAGAGCTTAGATCTGATCTAATGGTTGTGGGATCACTTAGCTCTGTCAAAATCATAATGCTTCTGCTGTTTGGCATACATGTAGTGTTGTCACTTCACTTGATACCTCATGCTTGGTGCTGCTCCTGGCATGCCCTCCTGAACGCTTCATTGAACCAGAATTGATTCCCCAGCTTGTTGGTAAGGGTAGAGTAGAGGGTATTCTGGGCCATGGGGTTACAGATTGTGTTGTATACAATTCTGCTAATGATGATGGTTCACAGCACCTCATGGATGCCCAGTTTTGAATTGCTAGATCTGTTCAAAATCGATTCCATTTATTACTATGATAGTGCCACACAACACGATGAAGGGTATCCTCAATTTGAAGATGGATCTTTGTCTCCATATAAACTGAGTAATGGTCGCTCCTACCGATATTGTCATGGGTAGATGCATCAGTGGCAGGCAGGTTGGTGACGTTGAGGTCAAGTATGTTTTTCCCTCTTGTTGTTCCTCACCACCCGCTGCAGACTCAGCCTAGCAGCTTTGTCCTTTAGGATCCAGCCATCTCAGTCAGTAGCGCTGCTACCGATCCACCCTTGGTGATGGACAATGAAGTCCCTCATCCAGAGTATGTTCTGTGCCCTTGCCGCTCTCAGTGCTTCCTCTAAGTGGTATTCAGCAAGGAGGAATACTGATTCATCAGCCAAGGGGGAATGGTTGGTGGTAGTCAACGGGAGGTTTCCTTGCCCATGTTTGACCTGATGCCATGTGACATCATAGGGTCCAGAGTCAAAGTTGAGGGCTCTCAGGGCAACTCTATCCCGAGTGTACATCACTGTGCTGCCACCTGTGCTGGGTCTGTTGGTGGGACAGGACGTGCCCAAGGATGGTGGTGTCTGGGACATTATCTTTAAGGTATGGTTCCGTTGAACATAGCTATTTCAGACTGTTGCTTGACTGGTCTGTAGGTCAGCTCTCCCAGTTTTGGCACAAGCTCCCCCCCCCCTCCCCAAGATGTTAGTAAGAAGCATCTTACAGGGCCAATAGAGTTTGGTTTGCCACTGCCATTTTCAATTCTTAGGTCAATGTTGGGAGGTCCGTCTGGCTTCATTCCATTTTGACTTCATTACAGTTTGATGCAGAAGAATGACTTGCTAGGCCATTTACGCGTCAGCCACATTGCGATGGGTCTGCCAGACCAGGTAAGAACGGTAGGTTTTCTTCCTTAATGGGTATTTATTTTTAATTTTTACGACAATGGTTTCAGGGTCATTATTACTGAAACAAGTTTTTAATTCCAGATTTTTAAAAATTAATTTAAATTCCATCAGCTGCCGTGATAGATTTGAATCCATTTCCCCATAGCATTCTGTTGAGCCTCTGGATCATTAGTTCAATGAATTACCACCATACCACAGCATTGAATTAGTTGAGTCTGGAAGTGACCAAGTCATGTATCTGGGTTTCAATAGTGCAGGGCTGTGAGGGACTGAGGCAGAAAACGCTGCAGTGGTAATAAGAGGTGATCATAATAATGGGTAGAATGCAGCTTTAAAACTTAGCTTAGGGTTGAACATGACAGCAACCTTGAGAACAGTGGTTCAGCCTGAAATAGTAACTGGACAGAAGTATGGAATCAGTGAGAAGGAAACAGAATTTGTTGCAAGGACCAAAAATCATGCTTTTATGTTCCCAACATGGGGGGCGGCATGATGGCACAGTGGTTAGCACTGCTGCCTCATAGCGCCAGAAACCTGAGTTCAATTTTGGCCTTGGGTGACGGTGCGGAATTTGCACATTCTCCTTGTATCTGGGTGGGTTTCCTCTGGGTCTCCAATTTCCTCCCACAATCCAAAGATGTGCAGGTTAAGTTGATTGGCCATGTTAAATTGCCACTTAGTCCCAGGAGAGGTAAATTAGAGGGATTAGCTGGACAAATACGTTGGGTTACAGTCTTAGGGTCGGTTAGGGATGCTGTATTGGAGAATCGGTGCAGACTCAATGGGTTGTAGGGCTTGCTTCTGCACTCCAGGGATTCTATGAATATACATCGAATAGGCAACCTGGCACTGAAGAAAAAAGACAGCAACTGTCTCTAATGATTGTTTCATTTACACTTCCTCTGGACTAATCTTCTCTTTCTGGACTCATGTCCTTTTGCCTTGCTCCACAGCTCTTTGGTATGGGCGGAATTCTCCCCCAAAAATTCCAAGTGATGAATTCGCGGGAAAACTGGAGTAATTCACTTTGTTTTTTTTCAGTGGGAGTTCACACTAGAATCTCCAACATTCTGTGCAATGCAGAAGCCACCAGCGCAAATATCATTAAATTTCCAGGTCGGGGCCTATTCCCGCCCAAGAGGCTGAAACCAGCGGGCCTCTGCGCATGTGCAGTGGCCCTAAACGGACAGCCCCCCGTTTACTGGCCAGCTCAATCGCTGGCCAGCCCGGGACACCGCAGTGCTACTCCCCAATCCCCCCATTGCCTGATCACAGCCCCCGCGACCATTCCTGGGCCAGCCTCGACACCCCCCTTCCTGGACCGCTCCAATCTCCAGCCCTCCCCACTGCCCCGCAGTGCCAATCCCCCCATCCCCCGTAGTGCAGACGTCCCCGTAGACAGATTACTCCCCGGAGGACCCGCCTTCTCCCCAGTAGACACCCCCCCACTCCAGCCCGTCCCGATCACTGGCCTCTCTCCTGCCCCCATCGATCCCAATGGCAGAGAGGCAGTGGGACCCCTCACCCCCACCGATCACTACCAGGTCTTGCCCCCTCCCATATGCCTTGCCCCTTTGGCACTGCCCCATGCCTGGCCCGCAGTGCCAAGGTGCCGCCTGAGCATGGGCACTTTGTCCATAATCTCTCCTGCCTTTCATTCTATAATTTCCTTCTCTTTTGTTCTTCCACTGTCACTGTAATTACTTAAAGCATGTTACATGTGTCCAGTCGAGACAGGAGGGAAAATATATATATATTTCCTTCAGCCGGAATGATTTATACAATTAATAATTTTCTCTGTTTTTTTAAATGGACAATTGCTAACAAGATAACTCCAGCTGATCATGTGCTGGCTTCTGGAAGTTTCTGAGCAGTTTAAAAGTGAACAAAGGTTAACACCTCACACCTCCTGGAATGTAACAGTCCTTGCATCACATAAACATTCCAGCCAAGCCAACCCAATGGTTTCCCAAATCATTTTATTTTACCTCCCGTTTACTGTGCATGTTATTCATAGAGGATTGAAAAACTCCAAGAGAAAGGGTTGGGGAAAACACACCACCATTTATAAAGGGGGAAAATCAAAATTAAAATTTAAAGAAACCTTTCTGTTTGCAGATGTGTAGTGAGATGAGAAATCAGGGCTGTTTAAATTAATCCCCCTCTTGTCTGTTGCAGAAAGCTCACCAATGCCTCTACTTTTTCAGGAGGCTAAGGAAATTCAGCATGTCCACTACGACTCTTACCAATTTTTACAGATGCACCATAGAAAGCATCCTATCCAGACGTGTCACAGCTTCTGCTTATGGCTTCTGCTCTGACCAAGACCGCAAGAAACTTCAAAGGGTTGTCAACATAGTCCAGTCCATCACGCAAACCAGCCTCCCATCCATTGACTCCATGTACACTTCCCACTGTCTCGGGAAAGCAACCAGCATAATCAAGAACCGCACGCAACCCCAGATATAGGGCCCGATTTTATCATCAAGTTGCGCCCATTTTCGGGCGCAAAAACTTGGTAAAGTCGGGCGTGAGATGAGTTGCGCAATCCGTGCCTGCCTCTGTGCTGGTTCCCCCTTTACCAAGGTCTGAAAATGGCCACGATTGGGACCACGCCTGAAACGGGTACGACAGCCATTTAAATCATAAATCAAATCAAATCAAAACACATGTCTAACATTTTCCAGTTTTGACAAAAGTTTATCAACCTGAACTACAACATTTTTCTCACCACAGATGTTGCCTAACTTCTCAAATCTTTCCAGCACTTGCTGTTCTTACTTCAGATTTGAACCATTCACTATATCTTGCTTCTGTGTTAGCGTTTAATTCACTGCAACTCCTGTTCCAGGAAAGCCTGTCTTGAAAAAGTGTTGCTTTTTTTCTCTGATAGGATTCCCATTTGTCTCTGTTGCTTTGTTCATCTCCGTTGGTTTGTTTTCCTCTATTCATATTTAATTTAAGTATTTCCTAAAACACGTTTTTACAGCCACATTTCGTTCCTCGGTGATTGTCTCTGGCTAAAGTAGTCCCAAGATATTCAGCGTTCCTTGAACCACACCCTGATATCCATGCATACTCTCCACCTTTCTCTTTGGCAGAATCAACTCACTCCCAGCTATCTTGGTCTGCAGTTCCATTTCATAGAATCATCGAATCCCCACAGCTCAGAAGGAGGCCATTCAGCCCATCAATCGTGCATCAATACCCAGGCACTATCCCCGTAACCCCACATATTTACCCTGCTAATCTCCCTAACACTAAGAGGCACTAAGTGGCCAATCCACCTAACACATACATCTTTGGACTGTGGGAGGAAACCAGAGCACCCAGAGGAACCCACACAGACACGGGGAGAACGTGCAAACTCTCCACAGACAATGACCTGAGGCCAGAATTGAACCCTGGCACTGTGAGGCAGCAATTCTAAACACTGTGCCACCTTGCCATCCTAAATCATCTTTCAACTCATCTGGTGCTTGGACAAATATCTATCCTTCCAGGAGTCAGTAATCACAAGCTTCAATAGATTTTGCATGATGGTATTTCTCCAGATCCTTTCTCCCATTCACTTTCATCTGACCCCATCCATTCTTCCAATTTCATCCCTTGCGTGTTTTCATTACTCCCTCTGACCTTATCCTCTCGCATCCAAAATGATCCGTCCTTTGCAAGGGCTTCAGCTTCATCCCCTTACACTCCCACCTCAATGAATTTCAAACTCTCTGTTTTTATTTTAGATTTCTAGCATCCACAGCATTTTTTTGCTGTTGAGCAAAAAAAGCCTGTTTTGTCCCCAAAACCCAACTGTTAAAAAGAGTCATAGACCCAGAACTGCACACATCACTTAGTCAGTTTGCTGAACTGGAATTGAACTTGAACTTGTGTTCTCTGCTACTTCATGTTTTGTGTCTGAACTGAAACTGACTGGATGTATTAAACTGGATCCTCCTCCATAACGAGACCCAAGGAACTGTAAAAATAAGTGTATTGTAGCTAGAGGATACTACAGAAATTATGTTTTATGTTTCTCATTAAAGAGGAAAGTTATATAGCAATCAATGTAAGTTAAATCAGAGGCCACATTGCATCAAAAAGCATTAAATGACAGAGTTCAAAGGTAACCTGCTAATTTGCAGCAATATAGAATACTTTAAAGTTAAAGTCTGGACTGAGTAGCATAGGGGTTTGGCAGGCTGCCTTTCAATCCCCAAAAACCCAAGTTCAACTCTAAACCTGACTGATGGGGTCAAAATATCCCATTTGACAGCTGTAGTAGATTTAGCATCCAAGCTTAAACTTTACAGATGGATTTTCACCAGGGATTTATCTTTTAATTCATTTACAGGATGTGGGTGTCCCTGGTTAAGCCAGCATTCATTGTCGATTTGTATATGTCCTTGAGAAGGCGGTGATGAGCTGTTTTCTTCTGAACCGCTGCGATCCATGTGGTGTAGGTACATCCACAATGCTGTTAGGGAAGAAGTTCCAGGATTTTGACACAATGGCAATGAAGGAACGCAATATATTTCTATGTCAGGAAGTTGAGTGATTTGGAGGGGAACTTCCAGGGGTTGGTGTTCCCATGTGTTTGCAACCCCTTCAAGATGGTAGTGGCCGTGAGTTTTGAAGGTGCTGCCTAAGGTGCCTTGGTGAGTTCCTTCAGTGCATTTTGTAGATGGTACCCCACTGTTCATCAGTGGTGGAGGGAGCAAATGTTTGTGTAAGGGGCGCCAATGAAATGGGCTGCTTTGCCCTGGATGATATTGGGCTTTTTGAGTATTGTTGGAGCTGCACTCATCCAGACAAATGGAGAGTATTCCATCACACTCCTGATTTGTGCCTTGTAGATGGTGGACAGGCTTTGGAGAGCCAGGAAGCGAGTTTCTTGCTGCAGAATTCCCAGCCTCTCACCTGCTGTTGTAGCCACAGTATTCATGTAACTAGTCCAGTTCAGTTTCTGGTCAATGGTAACTCCCAGGATGTTGATAGTGGGGGAATTCAGCATCGGTAATGCCATTGACTGTTGATGGTTAGATTCCCTCTTGTTGGAGATGGCATTGCTTGCCACTTGTGTGGTGCAAATGTTACTTGCCACTTATCAGTCCAGGCCTGGATATTGTCCAGTTCTTGCTACATTTGGACGTGAACTGATTCAGTATCCGAGGAGTGGCAAATGGTGCTGAACATTGTGCAATCATCAGCAAACATTCCCACTTCTGACCTTGCGATGGAAGGAAGGTCATAGAGTTTTGCAGCTCAGAAAGAGACTCCTTGGCCCATCATATCCGCACCAGCCATCAAGCATCTATCTATTCTAATCCCATTTTCCAACATTTGGTCCACAGCCTTGTATGCTGTGGTGTTGCAAGTGCTCATCTAAATGCTTTTTAAATGCTGTGAGGGGTCCCACCTCTATCACCCTGAGAGGCAGCGAGTTCCACATTCCCAGCACCCTGTGGATGAGAAAGCTTTTTCTCAAATTCCCTCTAAATATCCTGCCCCTTACCTTAAATGTATGCCCCCAGTTTTTGACCCTTCCACTAAGGGGAAATATTTCTTCCTATTCACACTATCTATATCCCTCATTATTTTGTACACCTCAATCAGGTCTCTCCTTTATCATCTCTGCTCTCAGGAAAACAACCCCAGCCTAACTAGCTTCTCCTCATAGCTGAAATGTGCCAGCCCCAAGCAACATCCTGATGAACCTCCTCTGCACCCTTTCTATTGCAATCACGTTCTTCCTATAGTGTGGTGACCAGTGCTGCATAGAGTAATCTATGTGTGGCAAAACAAGCATTTTACACATCATAACCTCCCTGCTCTTATATCCAAACCATAACTAAGACAGGCAAGTATTCCATATGCCTTCTTAACCACATTATCTACCTGTCCTGCTGCTTTCAGGGATCTTTGGACACGTACTTCAAAGTCCCTCTGGTCCTCTGTATTTTCTAACATCTGACTGTTCATTGTGTATTCTCCCTTGCCTTATTAGTCCTCCTAAAATGCATCACCTAACATTTTTCAGGGTTAAATTCAATTTGCCATGTTCTGCCCATCTTACCAGCCTGTCTATATTGTCCTGTAATCTAAAGCTTTCCACCTCGCTATTTACCGCACTATCAATTTTTGTATCATTGGCGAACTTACTGATCATACCTTCTACATTCATGTCTAGATCTTTAATGTACACTACAAACAGCAAGGGGCTCAACACCGATCCCTGCAGTGTACACTGGACACAGGCTTCCAGTCACAGAAATGAAACCGGGGGCTGAGTGATCCTGACAGAACCCAAACTGGACGTTTGGCAGGCTTAGGGTTAAGAAGGTTTGTTGCCTCTCTACTATTCTTTTTAATATCAATGTAACATGATCATGTCTCATTAATTTGACTCTAGACAGAGCACAGAAATATTTGGACAAGTTATACTGAGGTAACAGCAGACAAACGTATTTCCTATGACTGAAGCATATATAATGGGGATCCACTATAAACATAATTACTGCATTCAATGTTTCTTTATATCCTTTACCACCAAAACTAGGTTCAACTTTATATAAGAAAAATGTATTTCAAACTGCTTTTGCTAAATGAATTCAAACTCTATTCTGAAGCTAAAGTGGCCTGAATTGAGAACATTTGGGTAATTTGCATAACATGATTAATGTCTCTTACATCATTTAAAATAGTATTCAATTGCCTAGGATCATTTTTCATATGACCTGATAATGGTCTGTTTAGATTGGAAGATGAATATTTGTACAGAAGGGAAAAGAAATCTTATGCAGGAATAAGTCCTTCCAATGACACCTAATGTAATTGAACCTTTACCATATGTTAAAATGTTTTTGAAATGACATTATGAATTTTGGTAATGATGATGAACTTGAATATGATTTAAGTCATAATATAATCTAAGTGACAATCTGAACAAGCCAATAAAGGTCATGCAAAAAGTCGTGCTGGAAAAGCTCAGCAGGTCTGGCAGCATCTATGGAGGAAGGAAGAGAGTTAACAGTTCGGGGTGGGGTGGGGGTGGGGGAGGGGGGGAGGGATTTTCCCATCCCACCTGCCACAGGAATCATGGTGGGTGGGGAGGAGGAGGGAGGGGCTGCATGCAAAGGTCCGTTGTCCTCAGGCGGGATTTTCCGTCCGCGCTTGCCCCAAAACCAGTAATCCCACTCTTCAAGTCTGCATGATTTTTCTTCAGAGCTAAAGAGAGGGAGAAATGTAATGGGTTTATACTGTTTAAGAAGGAGTAGAGCAGGTCAAGAAAAATAGAAGGTTAAGGATTTGACCAAGATATCATGAGCACAAGACAAAGGGAGTGTTACTGATGGTGTTAAAGACATTTGAAGATGCTGACAGTGGCATAAAGGTAAGATAGCAGAACAAGGGTTCTACTTAAGAGCAAGTGACAGATGACCCTACAGGGGAGTTTGGGGGGGTGGCCTTGGGAAAAAATATTGATTTAAAAAGGGGGGTTAAGATGGAGGTTAGAGTTCACAGTCTGAAGTTGCTAAACACAATGACAAGTCCAGAAAGCCATAAAGTGCCTAACCAGAAGATGAGGTGATCTTGCTTCAGTTTGTGTTGGGCTTCACTAGAATATTGTAGCAGGCCAAGGATAGACATGTGGTATGAGAGCAAGATGATGAGTTGAAATAGCAGGTAACGAGAAAGTGGGGGTCATGCTTGCAGACTAAGCAAAGGTCTTTTGCAAAGCAGTCACCCAGTCTGTGGTTAGTCTTCCCAATGTAGAGGAGACTGCATTGAGAGCAGCGGATACAGTAGACCAAAGTGAAGGAGGTGCAAGTGAGGTGCTTCACCTGAATGGACTGTTTTGGGCCTTTAATGTTGAGGAGGGAGGAGGTAAAGGGGGCAGGTTTTGCGATTGCATGGGAAGGCGCCGTGAGAAGGGCATGAATAGTTGGGAGTGATGGAAGAGTGCACCAGGGAGTGGTCCCTGTGGAATGCTGACAGGGGGCTGAGGAGAAGATTTGTGTGGTGGTGGAATCATGTTAGAGTTGGCAGATATGGCAGTGAATCACCCCGTGAATGCAGAGGTGGGCGAAATGAAAAGTGAGAACAAGGGGGACCCTATCATGGTTCTGGGAGGGAAGGGGTGAGGGCAAATGTGCATGGGATGGGTTGGACACGGTGATGCGCTATCAAGAAGGCGAAAGACGACCGGTGTGCCAATACAAGTGTAGGCTTTTATCCACAACAGAATCAAGAGCAGATCCCAACAAGTAACCGACCTGGACTGAACAAGGGGGAGGAGACAGCCACCTTTATACTAGGTGCCGAAGGGAGGAACCAAACTGGAAGGGGATGTGTCCAGGTATGACAAGCTCACACAACGGTGGTCCATATAGGACAAAGGCACAACTGAGGTCCACATTCACCCCTTCCTTTAAAAAAAAACAACACGGGGATGAAGCGGAAACAATATTACAAGTTCAGACGAACCAGTGGCTTGATACGCCGCCGCGATTGTTGTAGTGCAGGTCGCAGAGTCGTCCGAGCAGGGAGCGATGTCGGCCCAGGCTCCGTACAGTGAGCGTCGAGAGAAGGCGCCAGATGGTGTGAAGCGGACCGATCCGTCATCCCGTCCAGTCGTCGGGTACTGCGTGGCAACGGCTCTGGCGACTCAAGCGAGCTGTACACAGGGGCGAGAGGAGTGAGCAGTGGCCCTGGTGGCGTATGGGGAACAGTGGGAACCGGAGCTAGGGGGTGGGGGGCCGCAACAGGCTCTGGGCGCACTACATTGGAGACAGGGACTGAGGGAGGAAGAGGCGCAGCAAACTCCGAGTGGACAACACCAGGGACTGTGGGGCGGAAGGACGTGGTGACCTCAGGGGCACCCGCGGGTGCCAAGTCACGGACAGAAACCGTGTCCTCCTGCCCATCAGGGTACGCTACGTAAGCGTATTGAGGATTAGCGTGGAGCAATTGGACCTCCTCGACCAAGGGATCTGCCTTATGGGTCTGGACATGCTTCCAAAGCAGGATGGGCCCCGGGGACATCAGCCAATCCGGGAGCGAAGTACCCAAGGAGGACATCCTGGGAAACGAAAACATCCACTTGTGAGGGGTCGTATTGGTCGCTGTGCACAAGAGTGACCTAATGGAATGTAATGCGTCCGGAAGGACGTCTTGCCAACGGCTGACTGGAAGGCCCCTAGACCGTAACGCTAATAGAACGGCCTTCCAGACGGTTGCGTTCTCCCGCTCTACTTGACCATTGCCCCTGGGGTTATAGCTAGTGGTGTGGCTGGAGGCAACGCCTTTGGCGAGCAGGTACTGCCTCAGCTCGTCACTCATGAAAGAGGACCCACGATCGCTAGGAACATAGGCTCGGAAGCCGAACAGGGTGAAGAGCTTATTCAGGGTCCGAATCACTGTAGCCGTGGTCATGTCCGAGCAGGGGAAGGCAAAAGGGAAACGTGAGTATTCATCAATGATATTCAGGAAATAAACATTGCAGTTAGAGGGAGGGGGCCTTTAAAATCAATGCTAAGGCGCTCAAACGTGCGAGTGGCCTTTACAAAGTGTGCCCTACCTGGCCGGTAGAACTGCGGTTTGCACTCAGCGCAGAACCTGCATTGCCTGGTAATCGTCCGGACTTCCTCGAGGGAGAAGGGCAGGTTACGGGATTTGACAAAATGGAAAAATCTGGTGACACCCGGATGACAGAGGTCGTTATGGAGGGACTGTAGCTGGTCTAGTTGGGCGCTGGCACATGATCCACGGGACAGGGCATCTAGGGGCTCATTGAGCTTCCCGGGCCGGTACATGATGTCATATCTGTAGGTGGAGAGCTCAATCCTCCACCGCAAGATCTTGTCATTCTTAATCTTGCCCTTTTGCCTGGTGTTAAACAGGAAGGCAACTGACCGCTGGTCCGTAATTAAGGTGAATCGTTGGCCCGCAAGATAATGGCGCCAGTGCCGGACGGTTTCCACGATGGCCTGGGCCTCCTTCCCGACCGAGGAGTGTCGAATCTCAGGGCCTTGTAAGGTCCGGGAAAAGAAGGCCACCGGACGGCCCCTCTGGTTAAGGGTGGTGGCTAGGGCAAAGTCAGATGCATCACTTTCCACTTGGAATGGGATGGATTCGTCCACAGCATGCATTGCGGCCTTCGCGATGTCCGCTTTGATGTCGTCGAAGGCCCGACGGGCCTCCTCCGCCAGGGGAAAAGAGGTCGATTTTAGGAGCGGACGGGCTTTATCCGCGTAACGGGGAACCCACTGGGCATAATAGAAGAAGAAGCCCAGGCATCTCCTCAGTGCTTTGAGGGTAGTAGGAAGGGGAAGCTGCATAAGGGGACGCATACGGGCTGGGTCGGGGCTAAGGACACCATTTTCTATCACGTACCCAAGGATGGCGAGGCGGCGTGTCCGGAAAACACACTTCGCCTCATTATATGTGAGGTTCAGGAGAGTGGCCGTACGTAGGAATTTTTGTAGGTTGGCATCATGATCCTGCAGGTCATGGCCGCAGATGGTGACGTTATCCAGATACGGGAAAGTGGCCCGTAGCCCATGCTGGTCTACCATTTGATCCATGGCCCGCTGGAAGACTGAGACCCCATTGGTGACACCAAAGGGGACTCGGAGGAACTGGTAGAGGCGGCCATCCGCCTCAAAGGCAGTATATGGGCGATCCTCCGAGCGGATAGAGAGCTGGTGGTAAGCCGATTTCAAATCGATCATCGAGAAAACCCTATAGTGCGCGATGCGGTTGACTATGTCCGCGATACGGGGAAGAGGATACGCATCTAGTTGGGTATACCTGTTTATGGTCTGGCTGTAGTCAATCACCATGCGGTGTTTCTCCCCCAATTTAACTACGACCACTTGCGCCCTCCAGGGGCTGGTGCTGGCCTGGATAATCCCTTCCCGGAGCAACCGTTGTACCTCGGACCGAAAGAAGGCCCAGTCATCCGCACTATAGCGCCTACTCTTGGTGGCTATAGGCCTACAATCCGGGGTGAGGTTATCAAATAAGGCGGGGCGGGTGATCTTGAGGGTCGAGAGACTGCAGGTGGTGCGCGAGGGGCGCTGCAGTGACGGCGCCTTGCAGACGGAAAGCGGGGGGTAAGGGCCATCATACTGCAGGGTGACGCTCCTATGATGGCTGAGGAAATCTAACCCCAGCAGTACAGCTGCGCAGAGTCGCGGCAGCACAAGGAGCCGAAAACACTCGTAGACTGTGCCCTGTACCGTCAGCGTCACCAAGCAGCACCCGAGGACCTCCACCGAGTGGGAATTCGAGGCCATGGAGATGGTCTGGCTCCAGGGTCGCATGGGAAGGGCATATTGACGCACTGTGCAAGGGTGTATAAAACTTTCCGTGCTCCCACAGTTGAACAGGCAGTTTTCTGCATGACCATTTACGTTGATCTCCATTATTGACTTGGAGAGTTGAAGAGGCTGCGACTGGTCCAGGCAAATCGATGCCACCGTCGAATCAAAGAAGAATCTGTCTTCGTTGCCGTCTGATGACGTCACGGATAAAGCTTCCTGCTCAGCGCGTCTTGATGCCAGTCTCAAAGATGGCGATTCCCGCACTTCCGGTGACCGCATCAAAGATGGCGATTCCCGCACTTCCGGTGACCGCAATAAAGATGGCGATTCGCGCGCAGCCGCCGCCTCCATTAAAGATGGCTGCGCCCGCGGAACACACGTGGCGCCACGAGGCTTCGGAAGCGGCTTTGACCGGCAGACTTTAGCGAAGTGGCCTAGCTTACCGCATCCGGAGCAAATCGCGTCCTTCGCCGGGCAGCGACGCCGGGGGTGCTTGGGTAGGCCGCAAAAGTATCATTTGGGCCCCGCCGGAACAGCCGTCGCGGTGGAGCCGTCAGTAGAACGGGATGCAAGGTATGACCCGAGATTGTGAGAGGCCGTTTCTAACGTTTCAGCCATCGTGGCTGTTCTTCGGAGATCTAGGTCATCTTGTTCCAGCAGGCGCTGCCGGATGTATGTAGACTCAATGCCCGCGACGTAGGCGTCGCGGATCAGGTCCTCCGTGTTCTGAGCTGCTGTAACAGCCTTACAGTCACAAGCTCGAGCTAGGACCCGCAGGGCGCGCAGAAATTGGGCGCACAATTCTCCTGGCTGCTGCTTGCGGGTAGTTAGGAGATGTCTGGCGTAAACCACGTTAGGGCTCTTTCGGAACTGCCCTTTTAGGAGTTCGATAGCGTCCGCGTATGTAGCAGCGTCCCGGAAGATTCCATAGACTGCTTCGCTTACCCGGGCATGGAGCACGTGGAGTTTAGCGTCGTCGGTGTCGATGGCCGTAGCGGTGTCGACGAATGCTACGAAGCAGTCCAGCCAATGATCGAATTTATCAGAGGCTCCAACCTCTTGAGGGTCTAATGCTATCTTGTCAGGTTTTAGAAACTGCTCCATGCTGGTCAACTGTTGTGAATAAAATTGATGCGCTATCAATAAGGCGAAAGACTACCGGTGTGCCAATACAAGTGTAGGCTTTTATTCACAACAGAATCAGGAACAGATCCCAACAAGTAACCGACCTGGACTGAACAAGGGGGAGGAGACAGCCACCTTTATACTAGGTGCCGAGGGGAGGAACCAAACTGGAAGGGAATGTGTCCAGGTGTGACAAGCACACACAACGGTGGTCCATATAGGACAAAGGCACAACTGAGGTCCACCACACACGGTTGACTGCCCTGTCAACCACAATTTGGGGAACTCTCGGCTCAGGAAAAAGGGAGATATATCAGAAACGCTGTTTTGCCCGCTTTAGCTAATTGTGCACTTGTAAAAAGATCAAACCATCCAAAACCTCATTAATTCTCTGTCTAATTACACATATGTGTTTAAAAGAAAGGCAGAACTCTCTTCAAGGGTTTCTGGAGGAAAATTGGAATGACTTATTTTTTGAATTAAAGGTCAATACAACATAAGCTGGCAATTAAACATCAATTGAAATAAATGACATCACCCTTCAACTTTTTTCATTGGCCCATCATATCGAGATCTTAATTGCCACGACTTCTGAGGTTTGGAAGCTGAAAAAGGATCACAAGATTTTAATTATTCTTGGTTGAATATGACAACCCTTGTTTTATCTTTCGGCGGTATCTATGGATCTATAAAGACAGAAACAGAGTTAACAAAAAGATAAAAGCAAAATACTGTGCGGATGCTGGAATTTGAAACAAAACCATAAAATGCTGGAAAATCTGTGGAGAGAGAATAGAGTCAATGTTTCGAGTCTGGGTTACCCTTCGTCAGAGCTAACAGTTCAGGTTGATGATATTTCTTCAAACCTCAGTGACAGGAGTGCAGTTTTGTAGCCAAGCTAAAGGCTAGATGAAAGGTCATCGACCTGAAACATTGGGTAGACAAAAACGGTCTTAATTCCCAGTCGGAAACACAGAAGTGGCCATGGCAGCGCATCAGTTGTGATCCAATTCCAGTGGAGGTCAATTGAGAAGCAGTCTCAGGGAACTTGTCCAATTAAGGATGGTGGGCAGATCAGGGAACCAGCAGTACCAGGAGGAGGGTTCGCAGAGTGGCAGCCCCACTGGTAGAGGTGAGTACTGCTGAGGCAGACAGGACAGCGAAGGCACTTCAATGAAGGGGTGCCTTCTGAAGCATTGTGAAATTGTCATAGAACTCCTACAGTGCAGAAGAGGCCATTCAGCCCATCGTGTCTGAACCGACTCTCTGACAGAGTATCCTACCCAGACCCTCTTCCCCGCCCAATTCTTGTAACCCCACACATTTACCATGACTAATCCACCTAACCTGCGCATCTTTGGACTGTGGGAGGAAACCGGAGCACCCAGAGGAAACCCACGCAGACACTGGGAGAGTGTGCAAACTCCACATAGACAGTCACCCAAGTCCAGATTGGACCTGGATCCCTGGAGCTGTGAGGCAGCAGTACTATCCATTGTGCCACTGTGCTGGAAATTGTGACTAATGCCCATGGCTTTGGGAGTGGGGGATTTAAGGGAGGTTGCCTCCAAACCCATCTCTGCAAGATCAGGAAAATTCAGCCTGTTAATTTGGCTTCTTCCTTCATGGATGCTGCCTGACCTGCCGAGTGTTTGCCAGTATTTCCTGTTTTTATTTCAGATTTCCAGCAACTGGGATATTTTGCTTTTGTTTTCTCTGCAGCAGCATATTGCTGAGTCATAACTTGAAGGAAAAGATACAACCCAGGAATAGAGTTGTGGATGGAAATTTAGGGCTATGTAGAGCTCTGGTTTTAGAGTGTTAAGGTTTGAGTCAAATTAAAGTTCAAAACTCACCATTGTTTATTTCTGGGGCAAACATGTTTTCTAGTAATTTTTCACAGAACAAAACATGCTGAATGAACACAAAGTTTAATAAAACAGTTTATTTATTTCTTCACTGGTTATAAATTGACAGCCAAGTTGATTCATTTTGATGCCTTTTGATGTTCAGATCAGTCATTTGGGGAATTGTTAAAATTAAACAGCTTCTCTGGAGCTTGGATAGAAAATGTTACAATATTATCACATTATGGGCAGCACGATGGCACTGTGGTTAGCACTGCTGCCTCAAAGCTCCAGGGACCCAGGTTCAATTCCGGCCCTGGGTCACTATCTGTGTGGAGTTTGCACATTCTCCCTGTGTCTGCGTGGGTTTCCTCCGGGTGCTCCGGTTTCCTCCCCCACTCCAAAGATGTGCAGATTAGGTAGATTGGCCATGCTAAATTGCCCCTTAGTGTCCCAAGACATGTAGGCTGGATGGATTAGCCATGGTAAATGTGTGGGGTTATGGGGATAGGGTGGGAGAGAAGGTCTAGATAAAATGCTCTGTCAGAAAGTCAATGCAAACTCGATGGGATGAATGGCCTCTTCTGCACTGTAGGGATTCTTTGATTCTATGGAGAGACACATAGTTCTGCTAGTTCCTCTCCCTCTTCAAAAAGTTTACAATTTTCTTGATAAATAAAAGATTCTTTAAATTGAGAGAAACTTCCATCTTTCTGTCTGTTTATTTTTGTAGTTGTCAGACTTTTGAGGCATGACTGGGACCAGAGTTTCCAGTCTGCCTCCCAGGCCCTGTTCCTGAATACTGTCCTGTACACTGGGCTTTTGTGCCAAGTACAGGTACTTTCTCTTCATGGAGAGTTTTCTGGGCACTGGTTCCTGATTGGTGCCCTAACATGCCAGCAGTCAAAGATATTTACTCACAGCTACTCCAGATATTGCTATCTTCTGTCCTTGAAGAGAAATGTCCCAGAGTTCATGGAGAATGTGCTGGACTATCAGAATTGTCCCTTTCAGCAGAGACCCACAGTTATGATGGTAGCAGTCTATGCTACCATTTACCATGGCAGCAAATTTAGATCTCATTACTTCGGAGCTTCCATTGTAGCAATTACATATTGGGTGATTTCTACCCGCGCCGAATTGAAATCTGAGCCAGTGGACTTCCAGATGCTGCATTCTGGATCTCCAATTGCTGTCATGTCACTGGCTACCCATTTGCCTGCTGGAACGTATGGGCCCAAACGCATCATGACGCCCTTTGCCAAGTTGGATTTGGACTTGTAAGAGGGAAATAAAATGAGACGAGCCTTGGAGACTGTGTCGAACTTCAAGAAAAGTTTTTTATTCCACGTGCATGAGGGAGAGATGAACTCAGGCCTGAAATCCCAGGTTGCCTGCGAGTTCTCTCTGCCCATCATAGGTTCGTACAGGCTATTATACTTTTCCGTGTCACAAAGTTTTACATTATCGTATTAATTCCTCGAGTTGGATACAAGATGGTTCTTTTAATCTCATCATGCAAATACATTGTTCAGTATATCACTGCTAATCATTTCTCCGGACATCTCCCATATACTCGATTATAATGTCAAAGCACTGTGTTTGCCAAACCGATCTACAACGATGTGCTAATTGCTCCCCCTCTGCTAGGTGATCATGTTTTCCAGAAGACTATGACCTCCCTAGACTATATGGAGCCTGGCTGTCTCAATGCCGCTTCTCTCATTGTCGTGATAACTCGGAAAGATCTCCTCCGCGTTACTATTGCTCGAAGTTGATAGCATATGTTAATCATTATCTGTCAGCAGGAGCAGGCCTCTAACTGTCTGCGTTAACCCTTTTCTTCCCTCTGTTGTGGCCTGGCTCTCTGGGCTTGCCCTATGTAACTCTGCATGTATTACACTGAAATCAAACAAAATATGAACGGACACATAAATTAAAATATAAAAGACATGATCCCTAATAGTGCCCTGCAACAGGGCTCCTCCATGCTCCTCGACATTGATAAGAGGTTGTATGGCAGATCGGCAAATGCACTGAGCATTATGTTGTGCACTTTTATCATGATTTTCCTGTCTGCTGCCCTCTCAATATCCTCATCCGATTCCCCAACAGCAGAACTTGTCTGTGACTTTGTCCTCCGATAAACTGGCATGTGAGCCTGCCACAGCTGAATAGCTGGAGGTACATGGAAGCAGTGATATTTGGGTATAAGGCTGACATTATTGAATGGTGTGTAAGTGTGACGGGGACTATCTGGATGTAAGGCCTAAGTCTTTACTGCGAGGGACTGATGCTATGGTGCATTGAGCAAGACGAGAGGTTGGAATTGTGGTGGGCAAGAGGGGTCATGTGAAGACGCATTCACTGACCTTGACCACTGATGTGAGGTCACTGAATATTTTCATGCCAAGGTCTTGGGGCCCAAACTCCTTAAACTGACTTCCCTGTCCATCTGCTCCCATTCTCTTCAGAAGGCATTCCTTGGTGGTCTCCAGACTGCTCATGGAAACATTACCTGTCTGTCAATAGACCCTTGAGTGGTACGTCCATGCGTGTGAGAGCCTTCTTTTTGCTCTGGCTTGTTTTCAAATCTAGATAATTGCAGTACTGGCAGTCAACAGCAGCTTCCTTTCAATCAGTGCTGCTGACATTTAAGAGGGACCGGCTGCCTCTTAAAGCTGGAGGCTAGCTACAATATGTGCTGGCTTCTCATGCTGTTAGGTACCCTGTTGAATGGGTAGTGGTCATGCTTGACTGCATGCCACAATCAGCCAAAATGAAAAGGAAACACAAAGTTTGCATGCTGCCTGCTTTAACAGAACCAGACCTGGGTGGATCACATACCCCAACCCCCGGGCTTGAAAATGTGCAGGCAAATTTTTAGCCCTAAATTAATCTATTCAGCAGGTTGCACTGTGTCCCTAAGGTGTTAAGGTAAGCCTGGTCTCTTGTGCCTGATGCACAATAGAAAGCTGCAGACAATCTGTTGTACTGCCTCGAAAATACTCCTGTTCCAAGAATGTTGCTGCACTCAGAGATAACTACATAGGTTTGCAAAGAGAACAGAGCACAGCGCTGGGTTGAAAATTTAAACAACATGCCTTGTCATTCAGTGGGACTAAATCAGAAACTGTGAATTGTTGCCCTCCTATTTAATCCTGAGCTGAGATTCAAATCCCACTTGCATTTTCAACCTGTGGACTGTGTCCATTAGCCCTTTCATCATGAATACTCTTATCAACGCTTTTATCACCTTTAGACTCAATTATTCGACTGTTCTCCTTTCTGGCATCTTCACCCTCCATAAAATCCAATTTACCAAGACAAATCCACTCATATCCAAATCTGTATGTTCATCAGCATATACTGATTTTCTGGCCGACAGAAATTAAATTCCTCACATTTAAGCCACTCCATAGTCTTTCTCTACACTCTTATCCAGCATGAATTCCATGATGTGGAGATGCCGGCGTTGGACTGGGATGGGCACAGTAAGAAGTCTCACAGCACCGGGTTAAAGTCCAACAGGTTTATTTGAAATCACAAGCTTTCGGAGCACTGCTCCTTCATCAGGTGAAGGAGCAGCGCTCTGAAAGCTCGTGATTCCAAATAAACCTGTTGGACTTTAACCTGGTGTTGTGAGACTTTTCAGCATGAATTCCCACCACCGCACAACTGCCAGTCATTGGCAGTGTGAAGTCTGCTGAATCTGGCTCTTTGATGCACCCCCCTTTTTATACACCAACAGTGATAGCAGGGCCTTCAGCCTGGCCACACTTTCTGGAACTCCTTCTCTAAATCCATTCACCTCTCGACTTCAACCTCCTCCTTTAAAGGCCTTCTCAAAATCCATTTTTTTAACCTAGGTTTCCATCACCCTACTTAATCTCTCCTTCTATAGATCACCAACTGTTTCCCATCATGAAGTACCTCAGGAGCTTTTTTTGTTAACTCTAAAGCCACTATATAAAGACAAATTTATTAATAATATTGTGTTATGTAATGTGTGGAGAAGAAGATGAAATTTGACTCTAACAAGATTTACAATAGCGCTGGGTATAGCTCTGAAAGAACTAATGTTCTTCTCTGGTAATAAATATGTTAAAAAACCCATGCACAGATAAATTCCTGTTTATAGATTCTTATTTCATCCAAGAATAAGTGTAGTTATTGCGATGGAGAATTTTCACTTAGTTTGATTTCTTTCTATCTAACAAATTAATTCAATGGTATGACTCATTACTCAGTTCCTTATGCTGTGTTGCATCAACCAGATGACTCAGCTATTTTTTAAAATAAGGTGACTCGGTGCTAATAACGTTAGTAACTGATAGATCTTTGTTTTATTATGGTTAGTTCTGTGAAAATTCACCAAGATGATACTTCTTGTACTCCATGGATTGTGCCTGTAATTGGGATTGAAATATTTGTGATATCTCAACATTGAGTCCTGATTTAATAATTAAACATGTCCAAAGATATGCAAGTTAGGTGGATTGGCCATGCTAAGTTGCCCTATACTGTGCAAAGGTGTGTAAATTAGGTGGATGAGTCATGGTAAATGTGCAGGGATACAGGGATGGGACAGGGTGGGCCTGGGTTGGATGCTCTTTTGAAGAGTCGGAGCAGACTTGATGGGCTGAATGGCCTCCTTCTACACTGTAGGGATTCTATAGTTCTATGTAAGGTAAAAGGTTGTTTGAAGATGAGTGATTTGTGATTGAAATCACAGAAATTATTGCTATGTCTGTTTCTTTTTCCATTCTGTTGTTATATTGTTCCTTTTCACACCAAACTCTAACTGAAATAATATTTTGGCCTAGCAATTTAGAGGCATCCGTCTTTTAGCACTCAGTGTTCCCAGGCCCCATGCCAGAATGGTGGGGTTGGAGACCCCCTGATGTTAAACCTCAAATCTCATTTAATGGAGCCAACTTGGAACAGGTTAAAAAGTCATGAGGACTGCAAAGAAATCAGACCATTGCTAGCATTGCACCGCCCTTAAATAAATAGCTGTAAATGGAGGTGGGGAGGGAGTGAGACGACTTGGAATAATGTCCATGGTTTGGCCTGGGAGATGCATAGGAGAAATTGCAGTTGAGGGGCTCAGAGCTGGGGTAAAGGGAGGCATGATCAGGGTTTAGATCTAGTTGTGGGAGATTGGGAGAGGATTTAAGGGCATGAGTAAAAGGCATCCTGTTTGTTCTTTGCCAATATGGTAGGTAGCACACCTTCATTTGGGAGATGCCCTTTCCTGCCTTCTATTATGGGGTCATAGCACAGCTCTGTGGTAATGTGACCCCTTTGAGGGCCACGTGATCAGGTCGGACCCTATGGAAAGGCCGAGTGCTTTCCAATCGAACCCACAGACTTAGTTTAGTATTGATCAAGGAATGAATTTTGTAGCCAGTGATTTACTCTCAGTGGCAGAAAATATTAACACAAAGGAATTATCCAGTTAAGCGGCTTTCTGGTTCATGCAGTATAATGATGTGATTTTCTTTCCTCTGTTTGTGACTTCCAAAACCTTGTCTGTGCCAGGAAGCCGAGCCAATCAGGAGCAAGTGTGCACATCCTGGGATGTGGAGGAACCTCGGTTGGAGCCAGGGAGGCAGTTCGGTCAGACCCTTGACTTGTCTATACAGTATTGTTAATGAATTAATTATTACTTGAAGCCACAAATCAGCTTCGACTTTACTACAAACAAAACTACTACAGCAAAAAATGTACATAGCTACTGCCTCAGTACTCACCTATGAAAAAGAACTCCATGTATTAATATTCTTCTGAGGAAAATACTCTAACTTCTGACAAATGTGTTTATCAATATGTAGGGACCATACGACGTCAGCCAACGATTCAAACATATCTCACCACAGACTGTGATGAGATATTATTTGTTTATGAGTAAAAGTTACTGACTCTTTTGTGTTCACTCGCTGAGTGAGTTCCAGTGCATGTTTCAATCACTACTACTAAAACTTATCCGATGTCTGAACCATTTCATCCAAAACTAATATTATTCAGATGGTGTTCAAATTCTATGCATTCTTTATGTGATCTTTGTTGTCTTAAAGGTTTTGGAAGTCACAAACAGAGGAAAGAAAATCACATCATTATACTGCATGAACCAGAAAGACGCTTAACTGGATAATTCCTTTGTGTTAATATTTTCTGCCACTTAGAGTAAATCACTGGCTACAAAATTCATTCCCTTGATCAATACTAAACTAAGTCTGTGGGTTTGATTATAACCATACAAGTAAATAGTTTTGTACAAGTTAAAATCTCACTCTGTGGGCGGGATTTTCCGGCTGCTTTCGCCACAAGGTTGAAAAATCCCACCCGACGTCAACGGATGTTTGGATGGTCTGTGTCCTGCCTGCTATGATTCCCGTGATGGGCGGGATGGGAAAATTCCACCCTGTGAGTTTGTCTCATATATCAAATACCCTTGATTGGTTAAAAAACAAATCCTCACATGAAGTTAGAATTTTGTCCGGTCGATCTTATTGTCAGCTCATGGAATTTTGTTTATCCTAGCAGAGCACTTAAGATTGGAAAAAAATGCCTTAGCTGTTCTAAAATTGCATAATGGTTCCATGATGTGTAAGTACTAAGACATTTGGTCCAAGTTTGGTAATGTCAAATTTTGAAATAAACTTGAAATTATTCAAGGCAATCATTTTGTTCAAAATTCATCCTCCCTTCTTAAACTACAATTCCACGGTGGGCACAATCTAACTTCAGACAAGCAAATTGTGATAAGCTTATCTTTCAATATTGAGTCTGCAGGTAGTTACAGAGAAAATGTGGCGATCACTTTCCAGGCTTTGAAATCATTTTGAATCTTCCTAATAATGGCCATCGCATTACTTTTGCATGCTGGTTATTTGATTCTGATCAGCAGTGAAGTCTTTCAATTTTTCTATGTATAAAACTGGGTGTGTATTGATTTTTCTGTGGAAATTGTATTTTTTGGGGTAGACTTCCTTTGTTAATGCAAATGCTCACGGTGGCAAATGGAGATGAACGTCTGCTAATCTAATCCCCTAAGGTTTATCCCTTATGTGGAATCTACCAATCTTCCCTCATCTAGCCATATGCGTCCATGCACTTCAAATAAATTGATTATTTGGCAGCATGTTTGCTGGCACTTTAGAATCCCTGTGGGTCTCTCTGTATTTTCTCCCATCTGGTACATTCCTGGCTTGCTATCCTTTTTTTGCAGGAAAATGGATTTGGCAAATGGCAGGCTAGGAGAATTGAGACTTTTTCAAATTTATTCTTCATGGGTGACCTTATATTGGATGGATCAACATCAATTTTTTTCCTACAGGCTTCAATAAACTTATTCCACTGTGTTGTTTAGTCATGCAATAATGTGCAGAATTAAATCAGCTTGCCTGCACCTATTTTTCTAAGTTAAAGTATAAGAGAGAAAATGTTATGTCAAGTACTAGACTGTATTGCTCGCCATGGTGCAAGGCAGTGTTTAAGTCAATGGTCTTCTAGTTTTCATCCTGGAGGTACAATTAGAATGACTGGCAGGTTTCTGATTTCTTTCTCTGTCTCAAGTGGTAGAGATGGGAACCACTGTTGGAGTTTGGGGAAGGTGACAGCTGGTCTAACAGAGGATATTGACTCACCAGCTGAGTTTTCTATTAAGCGAGGGGCTTTGATGAGCTACAGCCTTCTTTTATCCTCACCAAAGTATTTTACTTATATTTCTTACATTTGCTTTTGGCTGAATTATTTTCAATGGGATTACATTTCAAACATGCATTCTGAAAGCAATTTGTCAAAGGTCAAAACACATCACAAAAATTGATAAAGGTTGTATATGGTGCACTGCTGGCCCACGATAACTTGTGGAAGGTTTAAGGGCTTATTTTAAATCCTGGCAGAAAACCCACTTGGGAGTTTGAGTTGGAGGCCGAGCAGAATTTAGCTGCTGCCTCACTTGAATGCTGCTCTGATTTGAATGCAACTCACCCATTATAGGCTACAGGTGGCAACTGGCTGTCAAGTGAGCAACAAAGACTAGATGGCATGGAGGCCATACATTGCCAATAAGACATTGCTACTAGCAACAAAGGGTGGGGGTTGTCCTTCGAGATGCTTACAATAGGGGCTAAATCCAGCTGCTGGGTTGTAGAAGCCTGAACATTCCTTGTGGGACACAGAGAACTTTTGTCCCTCCTTGCCCTATAAAAGAAACTTTTAAATTTCTTTAAATTGGCTGCTGGACAGCTTTATCAGCAGATTAAAATGTTGTTGGCCTGGATTCTGAATTCTCCTACTAGAATTTGGTGGGAACATCGTCCGCCATCACATCCAAAGAAGTTAAAATGGGGAACTGTTGGCATTGGAGCAGGAAATAGATCTGCTCCTTTTAACTGTGCCCCTCTTCCATTCCAGTTAAAATTCTCCAATTAATTTACCTTTGTAAATTACTCAGAAACTTTCCAGAAACCCAACAAATGGAGAGATCAAGATGGCATAAGAAGCGTATTATGGTCATAAAGATTGAGAGTTTGGTGCCAAGAGGGAGATTTAATCAGAGCAGTGGTTGCCACTAAAGATTTCTCCCCACCACCCCGGCATTAACCCATTAGCAGGCAGGATCGCACCATTTGGGGAGCACAACATGGGGAGGCAATGGCCTAGTGATATTATCGCTAGGCTGTAAACTCTAGTAATGTTCTGGTGACCCGGGTTCGAAACCCGCCATGGCAGATGGTGGAATTTGAATTCAATATCTGAAATTAAGAATCTACTGATGACCATGAAATCATTGTCGATTGTCAGGAAAAACCCATCTGGTTCACGAATGTCCTCTAGGGAAGGAAATCTGCCATTCTAATCTGGTCTGGCCTACATGTGACTCCAGAGCCACAGCGATGTGGTTGACTCTCAACTGCCCTCTGAACAAGGGCAACGAGGGATGGGCAATAAATGCTGGCCAGCCAGTGACATCCATGTCCCATGAATGAATAAATAAGAAACCCGTGGTTCCAGTGGGATGTTAGTGGGCTGGATACCAGTGCCTGATTGAGGGACCTGTCATCGAGAAGGGCGGTGGGGGTAGCCACTAACAGCCACACTCCTGTCCTTGCAGTTGACCCCCTTCCACTGCAACCCCCACCCCATCATTGCCTCCTGCTATCACTCACTTCTGGTCTGAGTCCTGGAACAATACTGGGTCCAGCACCAAAATTAAAGTTCCAGCATCTCTCTCTACAGATGCTGCCTGACCTGCTGAGTATTTCCAGCATTTTTTGTCTTTGCTTTAAATTTCCACCATCTGCAATATTTTGCTTTTCTAACATATGATCCATTGCATAACAAATGCAACTAACTGTCATCAATAGAATAAATTAGACCCAGACATTCATTTGGTTCCTATCACGTTTACTTGCTTTTGAAGCTACAGGTAAGATGAATAATATTTCCGATCACAAGGGTAACTATTTCCATTTATAGGTCATTAAAGCAATAGTTTGGTTTGTTCCACACCATGATGTTAGAATGCTAAACAACTGGCAAGCTGACAGTTTTTTTATGTGTGGTCTGGCAGGATGGAAACAAAATTCACATTTCCACAACTGCCATATTATTAGCCATACACTGGCGCTCCGTCCCCATGAGACAGCTTGCCTAGTAACTAGAAGCTTGTATAATTGTTCTTTGTACCTGTGTTCAGCACATTTGTCCTCTACCATATCAAACTCATGGTGACTTACTGATGAAGTGAGCTGCATCTGGATTGAAACTTTGACTTTGAAACACATATGTAATGCTTGCTATGGGGGTATCTCTAGCAATCAACAGGGAATTACAATGCACAAGCCATTCAGCATGATATAGAGATACTTTATAGATGAACAATTGTGCAGCACACTGATTTTATATGTTGGTTCAAATCAGACTGAAACAGGGCTTCCCACCATTGACATATTGCCAGTCTCCCAAAAATGGGAGGTAATTTTTCTGTTTGTAGCCATCCAAAAAAACATTTTATCAAATACTTTTTTCATGTAATCTGTGTCCCATTATAGACACAAATGCCTGTAAGAGTTCTCGCTGAAACTGATTAAAAAAATAAACATATTTAACAAAAAAATTACAAGATTATATGGCTGCTATAAATACAGCATCCAAGGCAGCGAAATGACGGTATTGTCATTTGTGGGGCAGCTTATGGTTCACATTGAAATAAAATCATATTCTTTTGACTTCCACTCCATATGCTCTCCATATGCTGAATGAAACAAAAGTTGGCAGTAAGTGAAACTCTGGAACATTGCACCTCAGTCCAATTACATGCTGCAACATGAAGTGGTTGATACACGTTTTCTGCCTCTCCTCACCCCTTAGTATTCACCATGTCACTATCGAGCCAAAGTGTTGGGTAGGTTTGAAACACAGAAGAGAGGAAAAAATTAGAGCATATTCATCTCAGTGGACTTAAAGAGTGGCTTTGCTAACAGTTAAGCAATTGTTGAACGATGATGAATATCTAATTCATGGTTCATGTTAGTATTTTGGAGGTAGTCACTTAGTAGCACACAGTATTGCTAAAATGAGAGATATGTCAAAGATTTTCATCTTGAGCTCATCAGATCCTTTCGCACGAATACAAATCCAAGGGAGACAACAAATTTATACTGTATGAGCCAATGCTGTTTGACTGGCAAGTAGACTCTGATTGCTAGAGGCATTGCCATGGAGAATGCACCAGTTAATGATGACTGATGCTTACTGGACTTGTGTAAGAGATGAATTGGCATGACATACATGACAAGGTTCATCCTCGTAGCTCGTCACATCCACAAATGTATGGGCTACCCAAGACACACAAAGGTGATGACCCTTTACTCCCTATCTTATCTATGGCTGGGTCTGCACACCATTAATTGGCCAAGTGGCTGGATGAATTGTTACAACCAGTTTTGATCATGTTTTCCACATACATGCTGAAGGATTCCTTCACATTCGTGAGGACCATTCAGGATTTGCATATCAATAGCAATATTGCGTCCATGTATTCATTTGACATTGCTGCTCTGTTCACCAATGTTCCACTTAAGGAACCCATAGATATTTGCACTGCAGCACTGTATCACGGTGATCTAGACCCACCACCATTAGGTGAATCAGTATTAATTGAGCTTAGGAACTTGGCAACACGTTATCTCCCTTGAATTTGTCCTGATGAGTGCAAGACAAAAGCTTTGGCAAAATCGTCTCTTTTTCAGCAATATTTTAGAGGTAATGTTTATTTCTGGAAAGATTAAAAGTGTAAAGGGTAAGGTAACTAAAATGCTAGGCTTTAGAGATTGCCAAAAATCTCAAAATATGGTAGTACAGAAAGTTACCCCTATTTGTTCAGTAGAGCCAGAGTGGAAGGGAAGAAGCCATGACACAACAGGTTAACTTACTTAGCTGGAGACTGGAGACATGGGGCCCGATTTTATTGCGTGGAAACTTGGTAAAGTTGGGCGTGAGGCGAGAAGCGTGATCTGCGACTGCCTCCGCAGCCGTTCCTCCTTTACCAATGGCTGAAAATGGCGGCGATCAGGACCGCGACCGAAATGGGCACGACGGCAATTTAAATGCATTTGAATGCATTTAAACTGAATTAATGGGCTAGATGCCCAACTTTACCAGCATTTCCCCTTTTATCACTGCGTTCACCCGTCCAGATTTGATGCGAAACAGACATGGTCCGCAAAGGTCTAATTTGGGCGCCCACCTTCTGAGGAAGTACGTTCAGAGCTTCTGAGGGCTCTCTGACTCAGATCAGTGGTAGGTGGGGGGGAGAGAGGCGGGTCAGATGGCTCTCTGGTGGGGGGGAGGGAGGCAGGTCAGATGGCTCTCTGGTGGGGAGGTAGGGGGGGCGGGGGGGCAAGGGGGGCTGCTGCCACTCCGTGTACAATTGATGGGGGGGAAGGGGGGTCTGTTGCCACACTGCATGCGATCGGTGGGGGGGAAGGGGGGTCTGCTGCCACTCTGCGTGCAATCGGCTGGGGAAAGGGGCGCAGGGGGCCACGATCGGACTGGGTGGTGAGGGGATAAGGGCAACAATAATGCTGTGGGGGTGGGGCAATGTCTGTGGGGGCCAGGGGCAGGCATTATCCAGCCCGGGAGCGAAGTGGCAGGGGAGCGCTTTTCTATTTTTTTTTACTGCGCATGCGCAATTGAAGGCTCCGATCGGAGCTGCAGCGATTTAGGCACAATAAGCCCCACCCACAGGCTTGTGCAGCACAATTCAGAATCACTGATATTTTTTCAGGCAGAATGCATATGGGGGTGCCTGAGAACAGGTCTAAAAGTCAGATCTGAAACACTCCCAGTTTCAAGCCCGCCCAGCACTTAGAAGCAAAATGGTAAAATCGGGCCCATGGTGCCTACATTGCTTGTAAAGAAGTGCATTACAGAGAGATATTTTGTTTTGGGAGTTAGGGCTAAATTAGTTTAAAAGCATTGATTGAACCCTGAAAATACATCATCATGGAGTTTTGGGGAGATTAAGAAGGCTCTCTGGGTTTCATGGTACGACTAGAAGGAAAGTTTTCATGTGATCCAGTCTGCAAAAGAGGAAGTAAAACCACTGATTTCCTTTGCAAAACTACAGCTGTCATTCAGGCTTAGAGTCTTTGTAAACATTGCAGTGAGGAACAATGGGGGTGCTTGAGATGCATTCAAGCATGAAGGGAAAGGTAAATAAACACAGCTGATTAGATAAAAGCAAAATACTGTGGATGCTGGAATCCGAAACAAAAACAGAAAATGCTGGAAAACAAAATGCTGAAAAAAAGCATTGAATTATTTTCAAGATTAATGTAAAATAATTTCAAAGTAAAGAGGGGAGAAAGCGGGAGAATGCCACAAAGTGAATTGCCCACTTGGAAAGTCGGTACAGATATGATGGGCTGAATATAATAACTTTGTGATTCTCTGATTAAACAAATATGCCAGCTTTAGGCGGGGATTCATTGGCCCCATTTGCTGATGGCGGGAATCACAATTTCCCCCTGAATTGGATGTAAGGGCTAAAAATGAAAAACGGGATTACTGCCGGGCATGAGGACTATCATGATTCACTTGACCCGCCCCGTTGTCCCCAATCAGGTTCCCACCTCGAGCAGGCAGCAATCCAATTAATATGCAAACCCAGTATTGTAAGCGGATTTGACGGTCCATTCCCTGTCTCTACCCCGCGCCATTAACTCGCTTCTCTAACGGGAAATGCACCGGATTGGTTTTGGTGTTCGGCTCCGAGGGTCCAGTGGAGCACCACCACCCCCTCAGCAAAGAGGGGCATCTCCCCCCCCCCCCCCCCACCACTCAAATAACTGATCACCCTCCCCCACACCACGCAGGCATGAGGGTGACCCAACCCCCCTCTCAGCCCCCTCCCCATCAAACTCCCCACTCAGTACACTCTCCCCTCAGATCCTCACTCAAGCCCACCTTCAGGCCATGTGCCTTGGCAGTTCCAGTGGTGCATTGTCCCTGGTACTAACATCTTGGCTTGCCCGGAGGAGTATCAAGCAGGTAAGTCCAATGGCCATTTGCCTCTCTTTCACTGCTAGGCTGCAGAGGATGTGTCCCCCTGGGGGTTAGGTGGTCCTGGGCTGGAGGTAAGGGGTTGACCTTGCCACTCTCTCCCAGGATGGGGGTTATGTGGCTGGACTGTCCCTTCTAACCCTGGCAGACCTGAAGATCATCCCTGACAAGACAGGAAGGCAGATTATTATTTGAACGGGTGCAAATTGAGAGAGGTGGATATGCAACAAAATTTGGTTGGGGAGGGAGGATGCCCCTCTTTGCTGAGGATTTGGTGGTACTCCCCGGACTCTCGGGGTCCAACACCACAGCCCATCCGGTGCATTTCCCGCTAGAGTGAATGGTGGGGGGGGGAGGGGCAGTGAATGGGCCATCAAGCCCGCTAACTGTTCTACAATTACTGGGTTTACATATTAATTGGGTTGCGGCCTGCTCTGGATAGGAACCTGGTCAGGGCCAATGGGTGGGTCGAATGAACCATGATAGCCCTCATGCCTGGAACTAATCCTGTTTTTAGCCCTGACATCCAATTCAGTGGGTAACTGTGATTAGTGCCATCAGCAAATGGAGCCAGTGAATCTCCTCCTAAAGATGGCATACTTGTTTAATCAGAGCATCACAGAATTGTTACATTCAGCTCATCATGCCTGCACTGACTCTCCAAGTGAGCATTTCACTTTGTGCCATTCTCCCACTTTCTCCCCTCTTTAATTTTGAAATTATTTTATATTATTCCTGAAAATAATTCAATTTATTCAGCTAAATAAACTAACGAATTGACAAATTTTTAGATGTGATAATCTGGAACAAAATTAACAGTCACTTGGTCAAGTGTGGATTGATTAGCGTCAGCTAGCATTGATTTGTTAAAAGCAAATTTGATTTAACTAACTTGATTGAATTTTTTGATGAGGTAACAGAGAGGGTTAATGAGGGTAATGTGGTTGATGTGTACATGGACCTCTGAAAGGTGTTTATAAAATGCTGAACAAAAGGCTTGTCAGTACATTTCCATAGAATTCATAGAATCCCTACAGTGCAGAAAGAGGCCATTGAGTCTGCACTGTCTGTCTGAAAGAGCACCTCACATAGGCCCAACCCTTCGCCCTATCCCTGTAACGCTACACATTTAACATGGCCAATCCACCTAACCTATACATCTTTGGACACTAAGAGGCAATTTAGCATGGCCAATCCACCTAACCTGCACCTGGATTCTGGGAGGAAACCAGAGCATTTGCAGGAAGCACATGCAGATATGGGGAGAACTTGCAAACTCCATACAGTCACCCAAGGCCAGAATCAAACCTGGCTCCCTGGCAATGTGAGAGAGCAGTGCTAACCATTGTGCCATCTTGCCACCCAGTTGAAGCTCTTGGTAGGATGGATAGGAATTTGGCTGAGTGACAGGGAACAGAGAGTACTGGTGACCACAAAAAGGAATACAGTAGGTCCCCCAGGATCTGTACTGGACCACTGCTTTTCTTGATAGATAAATTATTGAGATTTAGGTGTAGAGGGTAAAATTTCAAATTGCAGATGATGTAAAACTTGGAAGTATTGTGAAATGTGAGGAAGTGAATGGTAGGTTTTAAAAGGTTGCAGAGGGTTCTGGTTGAATGCTCAGATACATGGCAGATGAAATTTAATGCAGAGAGGTGTAAAGTGATACATTTTTGTAGGAAGAACAAGAAGAAGCAATAGCAAATAAAGTACAAAAGCATGGGCCTTATGATAAAGCTTTATGAGACACTGGTTTGGCCTGTTGCATCCAATTCTGTGCACCACACTTTAGGGTGGATGTGAAAACATTAGTGAGAGTGAAGAAGGATTTATGAGAACAGTTCCAAGAATTAGAGACTTCAGTGGCTGCTTTGTTTCTGGATGGCGTTGAACTTCCTGAAAGTTATTGGAGCTATATTTATCCAGGCATGTAGAATATTTCATCACACCTCTGACTTGTGGTTGAGTCAGGAGGTGATCTGCTCACCACAGAATTCTCAGTCTCTGACCTGCTCTTGTAGCCACAGTATTTGTATGATTGGCCCAGTTCAGTTTTTGGTCAATTGTAACCCTCAGGATGTTGATAGTGGGGGATTCATTGGTGGCAATGCCATTGCATATCAAGGGCAAATGGTTAGATTCTCTCTTGTTGGAGATGGTTATTGCCTAGTATTGCTGTGCACAAAGTGGTTGGCACTTATCAATCCAAGCCTGAATGTTGGCAAGGTCTTGCTGCATATTGACATGGACTGCTTCAGTTTCTGAGGAATTGTGAATGGTATTGAATGTTGTTCAATTATCAGTGAATATCCACACTTCTGACCTTATGATGGAGGGAAGGTCTTTGATGAAGCAGCTGAAGATGGTTGGGCTGAGGGCACTATCCTGAAGAACTTCCATAGGGATGTCCCAGGGCTGAGATGATTGGCCTCCAACAGCCACAAACATCTCCTGTTGTGCTAGATACGATTCCAAGCAGTTTAGAGGTTACACTATGACTTGCATTGATTTCAATTTTGCTAGTGCCCCTTGATGCCAGAGTCAGTCAAGTGCTGTCTTGATGTTAAGGGCTGTCACTCTCAGTTCATCTCTTTAATTCAGCTCACCTCCATGTTTAGACCAAGGCTGTCATGAGGTCAGGAAACAAGTGGCCCTGCGAGAACCTAAAATGAGCACAATGAGCAGGCCATTTCTTCGTAAATGCCAGTTGGTAGCAATATAGATGATACCTTCTGTCAATTTGCTGATGATCGATTATTGATGGGACAGTAATTGACTGGTTTGGTTTGTTCAGCTTTTAGTGGCCAGGTGATTCTATGGACTACCTGACCACATTGTCAGGTAGCTGTCATTGTTGTAGCTGTACTGGAACATCTTAACTAGGAGCATGGGTAGTTCTGGAGTACAAGTCTTCATTGCTACTGTTGGGTTGCTATCAGTTTTTCAGCCTTTTCCTGATGTGGAATGACTTAAGTGGATGAAGATTGGCACCTGTTATGCTGTGCTCCCAGGAAGAGTCCAAGATGGGTCATCCATTTAGTACTTCTGACTGAAAATGGTCAAATGTTTCAGTCTTGTCTTTTATACTGATGGTTTGGGCTCCTCCATCACCGAGGATGAGGGTGTTTGTGGAAAGGTTCCTTCTCTGGCTAGTTGTTTAATTGTCCACCACCATTCATGATGAATGTGATACAACTGCAAAGCTTTGATCTGATCTGTTGGCTGTGGGATTGTTTAGCCCTGTCTACATCATGCTGCTTCTGTTGTTTAGCATACAAATAATCCTGTGCTGTAGGTTCACCAAGTTGACACCTCATTTCTCGACATGCCTGATGCAGTTCCTTGCATGCCCTTCTGCACTCTTCATTGAATCAGAATTATCCCCCAGCTTGATGTAATGATCAAGAGTGATATGCCGGGTGATGGAGTTGACAGATTGTGGTTGAATATAATTCTGCTGCTGGTCTACAGTGTCTCATGGATGCAGATGATAAATCTGTTCTAATTCTATCTCACTTAGCATAGTAGTTGTGCCATGTAAAATGATGGAGAGTATTCTCAGTGCGAATAATGGACTATATCTCCACAAGGACTGTGCGGTGATCACCCCTACTTATACTGTCATGTATTGTAGGGTGTTGGGTATCATTTGGTAGGTGTTAATGAAGTCTTCCTAGTCTTAAGTAGGTTAACTGTATATATTTATTAAGCATAAGAACAATGTATATATAGTACAGGGTTCAAGCTAAGAACTGTCTCCATACATGTTGTGCACAAGACTCTGTCTAACACTAGACTCACCACCTCCCCACCCCGCCTCCGAGGTGCAGGTCACATGTTCTCTTACATCATTGTGTGGGCAGTACATCAGTCCCACATTAACCCTATATATGCTAGACCTTTACACTACATCATGGACAGATGCATCTGCCATGGGTAGATTGGTGAGGACAAAGTTGTGGTGAACCACTGTAACACTGTCTGTGTGTGGGATGTGCCTGGGCACGCCCCTGCTGCCTTGGTCCGGGGCTCCGCTCTCCTCGGGGTATAAAGGTGGCTGCTCTCCGCCCCTTTGCCTCAGTTCGAGTTGGCCATCGGTTTGGGAGTGCTTCTGTTCTTGTTAATAAAAGCCTGTTGTTCCGCAACCTCTAGTCTTTGCGTGTATCAATGGTGCATCAATTTTATTAACAACATTGTTGAAATGGAGCAACTCCTGAAACCTGACAAATTGGATCTGGATCCGCAGGCAGTTGGCACCTCTAATTCTTTTGATCACTGGCTGCACTGTTTTGAGACCTTCATCACCTCCTCCTCCTCAATCGTCGTAACAGACATAGACAAACTGCATGTGCTCCACGCCCGCGTCAGCGCTCACGTCTTCGCGATGATCCGCGACGCACAGACCTACCAGGAGGCAATCGATCTCCTCAAGGGCCAATACAACCGGCAACCGAACGAAGTCTACGCCAGACATCTGCTGGCCACTCGCAGACAGCAGCCCGGGGAATCAACTGAGCAATTCCTGCGCAAATTGCGTGCACTCGGCAGAGCCTGCAACTGCAAGGCCGTTTCAGCCGCCCAAAACGCCGACGACCTGATCAGAGATGCCTTTGTCGCAGGCATCAGGTCAACCTATATCCAGCAGCGCCTGCTGGAACAAGGTGGGCTGGACCTTAAGAAAACTGTGGAACTTGCCAGCTCGCTGGAGGTGGCTTTCCGGAACCTCGAGGCCTACACCCCCAACCACGAGGGCGCACTGTGGACACCGTGACCGCAGCCATCGCTGTACCCAGGAGGACCGCAAACCTACTCCATGCCCCGTCCCGAAGTCGAACTGACCATTGCGTCAGTCCCCGGAGGCCCGAGATGCTACTTCTGTGGCCTGGAGAAGCACCCACGACGACGCTGCCCGGCGAAAGACGCGATCTGCTCTGGCTGTGGTAAGAAGGGTCACTACCTGAAGGTTTGCAGGGCAAAATCGGCCCCCAGGCCCAGCAGTGCCACGTGCGATCCGCGGGAGGGACCATCGTCGACGCCATCGACCACGTGCGATCCGCGGGTGCCGCCATTTTGGATGCCAGCAGCCGCGTGCGACCCACGGAGGTCGCCATCTTGGACGCCATCAGCCATGTGCGACCATGGGTGGACGCCATCAGCCATGGGTGACATCAGCCGACTCACGGGTGCCGCCATTTTGGGAACCGTCCACCGCATCACCTAATCCGACAGTGGCCTCGGTCGCGTTGGACCAGTCCAGGCCTCACCAGCTCGTCTGGTCGATGATGGGCATCAAGGCAAACGGCCACACTACTAACTGCTTATTTGACAGTGGGAGTACGGAGAGTTTCATCCACCCTAACACGGTGAGGCGCTATGCACTGCCAGTACTGCCCATGCAGCAATCAATCTCTATGGCTTCGACGTCCCGGTCAGTGAATGTCCTTGTGTACTGTGTAGCGAATCTGATTGTACGGGGCACGGTGTACAACAAGTGCAGGCTCCTCATGCTGCCACAGCTCTGCGCTGCCGTACTACTGGGGCTAGATTTCATGTGCCACCTCGGGAGCGTCACTATGGTGTATAATGGGCCTTTTCCCTCAATCTCCGTCCAAAATCCACAGCTAACAGACCAGCCACCGCGCACCACCTGTGGTGTCACAACCCTCAAAGTCGCCCCTCCCTTGCTTTTTAAGCACCTCACCCCCGACTGCAAGCCCATTGCCACCAAAAGCAGACGGTACAGTGCTGGTGATAGAGCGTTCATCAAGTCCGAGGTGCGACACCTCTTGGGGGAGGGGATCATTGAGGCCAGTACCAGTCCCTGGAGAGCCCAAGTGGTGGTTGTCAAGACTGGGGAGAAACTTCGCATGGTCATTGACTACAGTCGGACCATCAACCGATACACGCAGCTGGACGCGTATCCCCTTCCCCGCATATCTGACATGGTTAATTAGATTGCGCAATATCGGGTGTTCTCCGCCATTGATTTGAAGTCTGCATACCACCAGCTCCATATCCGCCCGGAAGACCGCCAATACACTGCCTTCGAGGCGGATGGCCGTCTCTACCACTTCCTTCGGGTCCCCTTCGGCATCACCAACGGGGTCTCGGTTTTCCAGCGTGAGATGGACTGAATGGTGGACCAGAACGGGCTGCGGGCCACCTTCCCGTACCTGGATAACGTCACCATCTGCGGCCACGATCAGCTCAAAACGTTGTCCATGATGCACCAGAGTCACAGCATGCTCATTTAGCCCCTGTGTACGACACGCCTGAGCCCAGGAGCAGCATCCACATACCCGGCAGTCTGAAGGCGCTACGGATGGCACCACCGGTTATGGATTGACGCCTGACTCATCGCCGTGGCCTCCTGAACCGGCACCATGGCTGACACTGTGGCGGTCGCTGCGGCAGATCAAGCCCCCGGAGAGACTGAACTTATAATTTGAATCAATAACTTGTGACTGTCATTTCCACCACCTCGCCCCTGCTGAACTCTTTTTAAACAGGGGGTGAATGTGGTGAACCACTGTAACACTGTCTGTGTGTGGGATGTGCCTGGGCACGCCCCTGCTGCCTTGGTCCGGGGCTCCACCCTCCTCGGGTTATAAAGGTGGCTGCTCTCCGCCCCTTTGCCTCAGTTCGAGTTGGCCATCGGTTTGGGAGTGCTTCTGTTCTTGTTAATAAAAGCCTGTTGTTCCGCAACCTCTAGTCTTTGCAAGTATCAATGGTGCATCAAAAGTCTAGTAGGTTTTCCCTCTTTTTGGTTTCCTTCCAACTTGTTGCAGGCCCTGCCTGGCAGATTTGTCCAGCTTGGTCACTGGTGGTGCTGCTGAGCCTCTCTTGGCCCCAACCATAATAAATTCTGTGCTCTTGCCATCCTCAATATCCTGGTGTTAAATATAGAGGTCCAATTCATCAGTTGAGGAAATGCAGTTTGCAGGATGAGCAGGAGCTTTTCTTGCTCATGACTGACCTGATGCCATGACACTTCATAGGGTCTGATGTCAATGCTGATTTGCCAGTGCAGAATGCTGGCATAGCATGACAGGCTAAATGTCTCTTTCTCTGCTCCAACCATTCTGTGGTCCCAATTTCACATTCAGCTAACAAATACCATGTTTGTAGTTATGTGATGTATCCTACAACAACATTCCTTTCATCTTATCGTGTAATCAAATACAAGAGAACCCACTGTATCAAGAAACTGGAAGTCAAATCAGCCCACTTATGTCCCTATAAGGCTGGTAGAATTCCATTAGCATAGGCTCAATGCGTCATCGAATGCAAATCAAACCATTTAAACTTGACATTCAATGGCATTACCATCAGTGAATCTACCATCAACAGTATCTTGGAGTGTCACCATTACCCATTTACTGTTGACCAAAAATTTAACTGGATGAGCCACATAAGTGCTGTGAGCACAAGAGCAAGTCAGACGCTGGGTATTCTGCAGCAAGTAACTCACCTCCTGAACCTTGTAGTGGAAGAGTGGGGTGAATAACTAAAACAAAGACACGTTATTTTTTTAAAATTCCAGTCTGTATTAAGCCCTTTATTCAGATGTTTTATTTAATCTATTTATTATTTCTGTACATGTATATATTTTAAAAAATCACTTACTATAATTGACTGGGCGCCGAGCAATACATAGTATTGCGATAACTCACTTACCAATACAAGAGTAATGTGGGTGAAAAATATTGTGACCACCTGAGACTGATGTGGGGAAAGCTGATTTGGAGGAAGCTATGCATCAGTTGGTTAACTAGATGACTGATGGTGGGCAATCATCAGCCTCGATATGCTTGTTAATATGTTGTTTAAGTATAGTGTAAGAAAAAGTCATATCCAAATTATAGCTGCAAGCTTTGACATCAGATTCTGAACATCCTGTGCTAGGTTTAAATATTATACGTACATTGCTTTGATGCAACACATCACCATTGTTTAATCTGTAGCAGACTTAGACTCAATAGGAGCCAGGTGGTATCTACAGAACTGCTGACCCCACTTTTCTGCTCCAGAAACCATTCTATAATTCTGCCAGGAGACATACACAATGTTATTTCTGACAGGAGAAGCAGAGATGAAGTGAAAAGGAAAATGTCTGAAACATTACTGTGTTTTGGTTGAAGCCAAATACAGTTCCAGCCGCAATTTTATTTAAAACTACGGAAAGCTGATTTCAGCCTTTAATAGGAAGTTATTGTGGAATTCAGAGTCCTAGAAAGTGCTCGAAAGTGGATTATGGGGTGTAACTTTGGGAGGTTAAGTGCTGACCTGTATAAAATACCTCTTATTGCACTCTCTGTGGTTAGCAGTTTGATAACATCCAGATGGTTGTCAGTAACTACCTTGAAGATCAGAATGGATTCATGTGTTGCCAGATCTTGTCAGTGGGACAGACTCCTTATGGAGCGTTGTGCGGATTTTCAATATAAGCATTGAAATGACTGTACCAGAAGTGAGCTGGTTCCAAGGGGCTAAATTAGATGGCGCAGTAGACAGTGAAGATTTGAGCATTAAGTTGCAAAGGAACATTGATAAATTAAGTCAGTGGGCAAAACTGTTGCAGATGGAGTTTAATGTGCAAAAAAAGTAAGGTCATTCACTTTGGACCTGAGAAAGATTAATCAGTGTTTTCTAAATGGTGAGAGATTAGGAACTATGGATGAGCGAAGATTAGAGGTCCAAGTACAGAAATCACTAAAAGCTAGTGGATATACAAAAAAAACCTGAAAAGGCTAACAGAATAGTGACCTTTATTTCAAGATGATTAGACCACAAAGCGGTTGAAGTTACATCACAGCTGTACAGAGCTCTATCTGACCTATCTGGAGTGCTGTATTCACTGAGGGCACTACACCTTAGGGAGGATATTCTGGTCTTAGGGATGGAGGTGGAAATTTGGTGGGATGAGGGTGCAGTACAACACCCAAAATGGTACTTTTTTAAGAAAATGTTTTACTCCATTCTTAAAGTTACAAAGCCAATGCCCAGAATGGACCAGGCAAACGCAAATCCATTCCTTGCTTGTTACAAAAACCAAATTCAAAATCCAATTGAATCCAATTCAAGGTTCCCACAAAGAAGACAACCAAGATCCAAGCTGACAAGATGAGGCATTGCACCCCATCTTGGGCATAACCTGATGCTTGATCTTAGCCAAAAAGCTGAGATGGGGCTAAGAGAGTTAAATTATGAGGTGCAGTTACAGAGACTAATGATCTAATTGAGGTGATTCAGAAGATCAAGGGAGTTAATAGGGTAAATAGGGACAAAGTGTTTCCTCTGCTGAGGAGTCCAGTACAAGGGGACATAACCTTAAAGTTAGCACTAGGCCATTCGGAAGTTTAAAAGCACTTCTTTATACAAAACGTAGTCTGAATTTATGGATGTCACAAAGCTGAGTGGGAGTTTGAGCTGTGTTGAGGATGCAGAGGTGCTGCAATGTGGTTTGGACAAGCTGAGTGAGTGGGCAAATGCATGGCAAATGCAGTAAAATATGGATAAATGTGAGGTTATCCACTTTGGTAGCAGAAACAGGAAGGTAAATTACTATCTGAATGGCTATAGACTGAGACAGGGGAATGTGCAATGAGGCCTGTGTCCTCATACACCAGTCACTGAAAGTAAGCTTGCAGGTGCAGCAGACAGTGAAGAAGGCAAATGATATGTTGGCCTTCATAGTGAGAGAATTTGAACACAGGAGTAGGGATGTCTTGTTGCAGTTAGAAGTTTAACAACACCAGGTTAAAGTCCAATAGGTTTATTTGGTAGCAAAAGCCACACAAGCTTTCGGAGCTCTTAGCCCCTTCTTCAGGTGAGTGGGAATTCTGTTCACAAACAGAGCTTATAAAGAAACAGACTCAATTTACATGAATAATGGTTGGAATGCAAATACTTACAACTAATCAAGTCTTTAAGAGACAAAACAATGTGAGTGGAGAGAGCATCAAGACAGGCTAAAAAGATGTGTATTGTCTCCAGACAAGACAGCCTGTGAAACTCTGCAGGTCCACGCAACTGTGGGAGTTACAAATAGTGTGACATGAACCCAATATCCCGGTTGAGGCCGTCCTTGTGTGTCTGTGTCTTTATAAGCTCTGTTTGTGAACAGAATTCCCACTCACCTGAAGAAGGGGCTAAGAGCTCCGAAAGCTTGTGTGGCTTTTGCTACCAAATAAACCTGTTGGACTTTAACCTGGTGTTGTTAAACTTCTTACTGTGTTTACCCCAGTCCAACGCCGGCATCTCCACATCATTGTTGCAGTTATACAGAGTCTTCGTGAGTTTGGTCTCCTTATCTAAGAAGGGATGTTCTCGTTATGGAGGGAGTGTAGAAAAGGTTTACCAGACTGATTTCTGGAATGGTAGGACTGACGTATGAGGAGAGATTGAGTTGGATAGGATTATATTCGCCGGGGTTTAGAAGAATGAGAGGGCATCTCATAAAAAATTTGAACAGAACTGGTCAGGATAGATGCAGCAAGGATGTTCCCAATGATGGGGATTCCCAAACTAGGGGTCACAGTCTGAGGATACAGGATAGACTGTTTAGGACAGAGATGAGGAGAAAGTTCTTCACCCAGAGACAAATCAGCCTGTGGAATACCACAGAAAGCAGTTGCGACCACAATATTGTATGTTTTCAAGAAGGAGTTAGATACAGATCTTGAGGCTAAAGGGATCAAAGGATATGGGGGGAAAGCAGGAACAGGTTACTGAGTTAGATGATCAGCTGTGATCATAATGAATGGTGAAGTAGGCTCGAAGGGCCAAATGGCCAACTCTTGCTCTTATTTTCTGTTTCTATGTTCCCATGCACGAATTAAGAAGAAGTACTTACCCTAAAGAGATGTCAAATAAAAACAGAAAATGCTGCATAAACTCAGCTGGTCTGGAGGCATCTGTGGAGAGAGAAACAGAGTTAACATTTTGAGTCCAAATGACTATTCTTCAGAGCGGTTTGCAGAAGACGCGAATTTGTTGGGCATTGAGAATGTGGGAAAAATGGGGTGAAAGCCGCCGGGCCCAAGGGCGGCTTCCACCATGTGTTTAGCCACTTTGGCAAAAAAAGGTTCAGGGCCCAAACCACGATGTCACGCTGACAGCGCGGGATTAAATTAGGCTAAAGTTCAAAAAAGGGCCCATGGATTTTTAAAAATAGAAAAGCCCCCCACCACAAGGAAACTCCTCCCCATGGAAAACACTCGCCCCAGTGGTACCCTGACCCAAACAAAACCCCCCTCCTGCACCCATGCAACACCACTCCCCCCCCCCACCCCTCCCAGCACAGTACAAGGGACAGTGCAAGAGTACTGTCCAAGCATGACACTCTCCCTCGTGGCAGCTGTACTCACCTGCGCAGCTTCAGCTGGTTCGACATGGTGCACGTCATGGGGGACTTGTCGTGAATCACAGTACACCAACATTAATGGACAATCCAATGGGTGGGGAGACTAATAGGTGTAAAGATCTGATAATAATTAAATCTATTCAAATAAGCATCCCAACTTTCAAATTTCTATACATCATTGGTGGGGGGGATGTTAACAATCATAATGGGAAATCCCGTCAGCATAAAACATTTTGGAACTCTGGAACGATTATCCGTCCCCGCCATCATTTCTGCCCCCCAAAATTGGGAGTGGAAACTCTTCTTGTTTACTCTGAAAATGCTGAGCATTTTTTGTTTTTATTTCAGATTTCCAGCATCCGCAGGATTTTGCTTTTATCCTAAAGAGATGGGCGGCACGGTGACACAGTGGTTAGCACTGCTGCCTCACAATGCCAGGTTCAGCCTTGGGTAACTGTCTGTGTGGAGTTTGCACGTTCTCCCCATGTCTGCATGGGTTGGTTTCCTCTGGGTGCTCCAGTTTCCTCCCTATAAAGGTGTGCAGGTTAGCTGGACTGGCATGCTAAAATTGCCCTTAGTGTCGAACCCAGGTCCCTGGAGCTGTGAAGCAGCAGTGCTAACCACTGTGCTACCGTGCTGCCCATTTGCCGCCCAAATTGCTCCTTAGTCTCCAAAGATATGTAGGTTAGGTTAGGTCTATTAGTTAGGGATGGTTCCCGCAGACTGGAAAACAGCAAATGTGACGCCACTGTTTAAAAAAGGAGGTAGATAAAGGCAGGTAACTATAAGCCGGTTAGCCTAACTTCTGTAGTAGGGAAAATGCTTGAATCTATCATCAAGGAAGAAAAAGCAAGACATCTAGATGTAAATTGTCCCATTGGGAAGACACAGCATGGGTTCATGAAGGGCAGGCCATGTTTGACAAATTTACTAGAATTCTTTGAGGACATTACGTGCGCGGTGGACAATGGGGAACCTGTGGATGTGGTGTATCTGGATTTCCAGGAGACATTTGACAAGGTGCCGCACCAAAGGCTGTTGCATAAGATAAAGGTGCACAGTGTTACGGGTAATGTATTAGCATGGATAGAGGATTTGTTAACTAACAGAAAGCAAAGAGTGGGGGTAAATGGGTGTTTATCTGGTTGCCGATCAGTGACTTGGTGTGTGCCTCAGGGATCAGTGTTGGGACCACAATTTACAATTTACATAGATGATTTGGAGTTGGGGACCAAGTGTAGTGCGTCAAAATTCGCAGATGACACTAAGATGAGTGGCAGAGCAAAATGTGCAGAGGACATTGAAAGTATGCAAAGGAATATAGATAGTCTGAGTGGGCAAGGGTCTGGCAGATGGAGTACAATGTTGATAAATTTGAGGTTATCCATTTTGGCAGAATAACAGCAAAATGGACTATGAGGGGTTCTCATAGAAACTTGTAAAATTCTAACAGGGTTAGACAGGGTAGATTCAGAAAGGATGTTCCCGATGGTGGGGGAGTCCAGAACTCGGGGTCATAGTTTGAGGACAAGGGGTAAACTTTTAGAACTGAGGTGAGGAGAAATTTCTTTACCCAGAGGGTGATGAATGTGTGGAATTCACGACCACAGAATGTAGTTGAGGCCAAAACAATGTCTGATTTCAAGAAGAAATTAGATATGGCTCATGGGGCAGAAGGGATCAAGGGATATGGGGGAAAGAGAGGATCAGGATATTGAATTTGATGATTAGCCATGATCAAAATGAATGGTGGAGCAGGCCTGAAAGGTCACATGGCCTACTCCTGCTTCTAGTTTCTATGTTTCTATGTCACAAAGTACAGACACTCTTGTGGCAATGTGGAAAGGTGTCACAGAGTACAGACACCCCTGTGGTGAAGTTGAAAGGAGTCACAGATTAAATTTTATTTATTTATTAGTCACAAGTAGGTTTACATTAACACTGCAATGAAGTTACTGTGAAAATCCCCTAGTCACCATATTCCGGCACATGTTTGGGTACACTGAGGGAGAATTTAGCATGGCCAATTCACCGAGCATGCACATCTTTTGGACTATGGAGGGAAATCGGAGCTTCGGTAGTAGGGAGGAAACCCATGCAGACACGGGGAGAATGTGCAAACTCCGCACAGACAGTGACCCAAACCGGGAATCAAACCCAGGTCCCTGGCACTGTGAGACAGCAGTGCTAACCACTGTGCCAGACAGTCAAGGGGCTATGTGAGAAATAGGAAGTCAGAGATAGGAGACAGACCAAGGGGGCAGCAGGCACGCAGCAGGAACAATTATTGGGAGCACTGTGTACTTCAGCTACAGGGAAAGGCAAGGGCTGTGCGCTCCTCAGAGAAAAAGCACTGCTCTCACTCTCTCCCCACCCTCCCAGAACTAGAATAGGGTCCCCTTGTCCTCACCTTTCACATCACCAATCTCCGCATTCAAAGGATCATCCTCTGTCATTTCCGCCAACTCCAGCACTTTGCCACTACTCAACACATCTTCGCCTCACTCCCCCGTCAGCATTCCACAGGGACCATTCTCTCCGGGACACCCTGGTCCTCTCCTCCATTACACCCAACACCTCACCCTTTGCCAACAGCACTTTCCCATGCAATCGTAGAAGGTGCAACACTTGCCCCTTTCCTCTTCCTGCGCAAGGTGCAATAGACTGCATCCATGTGGCTATATGGTGGCATGGTGGCACATTGAGCACTGCTACCTCACAGTGCCCGGGTCCCAGGTTCAATTCCCAGCTTGGGTGACTGCCTGTGTGGAGTTTGCACATTTTCCTTGTGTCTGCGTGTGTTTCCTCCGGGTGCCCTGGTTTCCTCTCACAGTGTACCCGAACTGGCACTGGAGTGTGGCAACTCAAGGATTTTCATAGTAACTTCATTGCAATGTTAATGTAAGCCTACTTGTGACACAAATAAATAAAATGAATATGTGCTCCATGGCAGCAGCCCCTAATGTTTATGAACTGCATTCCATCAATGTATAACTGGTGTGTGATCACTGCAAACACATACTGTCTGTCTATATAGCACCCTGGGAGTTGCCATGACTCTTACATCCTGAGTCATTCCCAGGTGCCTGAGATTTTCAAGGGTACAATATATCTGCAGGAATGGCTACTTGGGACAAGGGTTACCCACTGGCTGACGACTCTTGTGCGTCACTGTCTCTGGAGTCTTCACTTTCTCCCCGTGTCTGCGTGGGTTTCCTCCGAGTGCTCCGGTTTCCTCTCACAGTCCAAAGATTAAGGTTAGGTTGATTGGCATGCTAAATTGACACTAGTGTGAGGGAATTAGCAGAGTAACTGTGTAGCGTTACGGGAATAGGGCCTGGGTGGGATTGTGATCGGTGCCGACTCGATGAGCTGAATGGCCTCCTTCTGCACTGTCGGGATTCACAGATTCTAGAAGATAGAGCAGAGGTTCGGTGAAATGCATGTCCTATGTGTTAGTGAGCCCTCCCCAGAAGGGCTACAGGATGGAGTGTGAGCACCAGATGGGATAGTGATCATGTGAAAGTCTCCATGAGGGAATGAGTGCCTCCCACAAACGGATGTGTGAAACCACTGAAGCGAGTAGCCATTTGAATACATGATGCCATGATGAGAGTTTAATGGATGACTTGCTCTGGCAGAGCGGATGAGATCATTCATCCTCTTCTTTCACTGGATGGTACTACAGGCAGAGTTGCCAGCCGCGCTGACCTCCTTGAACGATGGTTTCCCAGGTCAGAAATGTGACATTAGGGTGATTCCTCGAGCCATCCCTCGGATGCAGAACATGCCTGTGTGTCCGCATTCCCCTGATCAAGGCCTCAAGGCCTGGAGGCTGAATTGGGTGCTGTTATCTTCGTGAGGTGGCTAGCCTTTCCTTTCTGGCTGTCAGACATGTTTGATGGTCGCGTGAAGACAGGTGAGTTGGCAAGAGTGAGATGTACGCATTGAACTAGCATCTGAAGAAGGGAAAGGGTTAAGGTTTTTTGTACTCAATGTATTTTGTACCTAAAGGGTTAATGGATTTTGTACCTAGAATGTATCACAAACATAACCCTTCATTGTGGCTCATCTCCTGCTCCTGGCAGGAGATTTATTCATGGTTTCATTCTTTAACTTTTATTCTTATAAAGAATGTAAATGTTGTTTGTAGAGTCTTACCTTTTCTGCAGGCTTGTGTGTGATTTAAACAAAGAAAGCAACTACGAGGTGTGGAGTACGATAACGGCCGTTTGAAGGAGGACTCCCGCTGCAGCAGCTGTATTCGTGTCGGTCACTTCAAAGGAAAAGCCGCGGGAAGAGCAAGAAACCAATGACTGCTTCGTGACCTGAGAATGCCAGATACACTCTGGTTTATGGTCAGAGGCTGCCAGATGCATCATGCTTCGTGATCAAGGACTGTTATATGAACTTTAATTCATGACCAGACCAGTGTTTGCGTCATGACTGGTGCTGGGAGCCATAATGTATAAATGTCCACACTTCTTGTGTTCAGTGAGAGATCTGGTGAACCGCTGTTAAGGTGCCAGGTCTCTCCCAAAAGCTTTTGAGAATAAAGCTCACTCTACTTTGACTTACTAACTATCTCAGAGGTATTATTTACCTACAACACATCTAAATATAGCACCAGGACCATCAAGCCACCTAATAGCAAGCAAACAAATCAGCCCCTGACTCACCAAAAAATTGGCCCGATACTCACCTCTGTATAATTGGTGAGCTTCCAACCACGGAACCAGGCATGAGTTCCCGCTATTCCAGCCAGCGGGAAGGGTGCCACCGGAACAGCGCACTACCGCACTTGGTCTCATGAGTGGAAAATTGCTCCCTATGGACCACATCTTCCAACAAGCTGCCTGTGAAGTTTTCTGTGTTCAAACTACACTGCACGTTTTCAGCGAGGACTTCTGAACCTGGTTGTAGCATAAATAAATCAACACAGCTTCTCCAAGGCAAGACCAGTGGTGAATATAGAATAAGAGAGGACATCCTCACAACTCCCCCTTCTTGTGACAACATATGCTGTATTCAGGTACATCTTTAAAGGTCTCAAGCCTTGCAATGAGTGAGTGGTAGAGTGAATGGGTGGATGAGTGAGTAGCAGAAGTAGTTTATAGGCCCCTAAAAGTAGCTACTGTCACAAAATGTTAGGATGCTATTAAAGTGATTTCTTTTTGCACAAGTAACATCAAACTGCCATGTCTTTTGTAAACCATGTCTGGGCAGCACCTAAGAGAAAGGAAAGAATAGGGAACAGGGTGGTATTTGCAATTGAATAATTAGTAGTCAGATTTCTGTGAGCCAGGATGCAGTTTCAATATAGATGAGGTGTTGAAGAAGCAGCAGCAAAAAAGAGAGAGAGGCAGCCATCCTCCGGGAGCAGCTCAACTCGAGATCAAGTGCTAAAGGCAAGCCAGTATGTGTAAAAGATTGTTTTCTTTGCTGAACCAAAGACCATTCCCAAGTCCTAGTCACTTAAACTTGAAGGTGTGGTAATCACTGGCGAGATTCGATTAGTAGGTTTATGGTTGTTGTTTGGAAAATGGAAATCTCAGCAAAGTTTAGGTACGGAGGAAACAGATACTTTTGGGTTTTCAGCCTTTGAGGGATTAAATGCTTATTGTTAATTTGGCAAAGTATAAGATTGTTCTTAGCAGTGTTTTATTACTTTTCTTCCACTTGAAGAATTCTTTTATTTGTTTGTTTAACAAAAGAAGTCTGAGATCTCACTGCTTCCACAAACATTTCTCGCTAATATCCAAATAGATGTATACCATGGGAAACTAATATTTCAGATTGAGATTCTCTCGCACATAACATCAGTGGGATTTTGTAACACTACACAGTAGAATAATTAATGGGGGCTTGGAAGTAAGCAACTGTGTTAATCATGGGTGATTTCAATCTTGCTATTTATTGGGTGAATCAGATTTGCAAAGATATAATGGAGATGAATTCATAAAACATATTTGGGATAATCTCTCAGAGCAATATGTTCTCTGCCAACCAAGGAGTACACTATTGTTGCCCTTGTAATGTGCAATGAGACAGGATTAATTAATGACCTCATAGTAAATAAACCTCTAGGGCACACATATCATAACTGAGTTTCACATTCAGTTTTAGGGTGAGAAGAGTGAGTCTAAGACTTAAACCTCAATAAGTGTATGAGGACAGAGTTGGCTGAAGTAAACTTGGAAAATAGGTTAAATGGTACAACAGTGGAGAAGCAGTGGCAGACATTTAAGGAGGTATTTCATAACTCTCAGCAAATCTCGACCATGTTAAGAACCAAAGACCCTGTGGGAAAGATACACTTTTGATGGCTAACAAAGGAAGTTACCAATAGTATCAAGTTGAAATAAAATGCTCACAATACTACAAGTATTAGTAGTTGGTCAAAAGATTTTAAAAAACCAGCAAGGGATTATTAAGAAAAAAACAAGGAGACAGAATTTAACAGAGAAAACTAGCTAGAAAAATATATATAAAAGAAAGAGTACGTTAGAAGGAAAATAATAGCTGAAGTGAGCACTAGAGGGTGAATGTGGAGAATTAAAATTGGGAACAAGGAAATGGCAGAAGTGTTGAACAGGCATTTTGTGTCTGTTTTCACTGTAGAAGAAAATAAACATCCCGAGAATACTTGAAAATCAAGAGGTAAAAGAGAAGGAACGGAAAACAATCACAACCACCAGGGAAAATGCGCTCAGTAAACTATAAGAACTATTAAGGCTGACAAGTCCCCAGGACCTGATGGTCAGTTCTGGAAAGATATGCACTCTGAAGAGTGGCTGCATTAGCTGTGATCTTCCAAAATTTCCTAGATTCTGGAAAGGTTGCAGCAGATTGGGAATTTACCAATGAGTCACCTCCATTCAAGAAATGAGGGAGACAGAAAGCATGAAACTATAGTTAGTTAGCCAAACATCTGTCATAGGAAAAATGCTGGAATCCATTATTAAGCAGGTAATAACAGGACATTTGGAAAATCATAATAGAATTGAATAGAGTCAACATGGCTTTGTGAAAGCCAAATTGTGTTTGACTATTTTATTAGAGATTTTGCGGAACCAACAAGCACGTTTGCTAAAGAGGAACCTGCAAATGTGGTGTAGTTGGATTTCCAAAAGGCATTCGATAAAATGTCACTTCAAAGGTTACTACACAAAATAAGAGATCGTGTTGCAGGGGTAAGATATTAACATGGACAAACAGGAAGCAGCAAATGGGTCTAAATGGGTCATTTTTGGGTTGACATGCCATTACTAGTGGAATGCTACAGGGTTCAGTGCTGGGGTTTCAACCATTTACAATCATTATCAATTATTTGGATGAAGGGGCCGAATGAATGGTAGCTAAATTTTCTGATGACACAAAGATAGGTAGGAAAGTAAATTGCAAATAGGACATTAGGGGTGGGATTTTACAGCCTCGTTTGACCCTAAATGGGTAAATCTCGCCCGAAGTCAACAGACCTTCCCACTGTCTGCCCACTCTGATTCCCATGACGGGTGGGCGGTAAAATTCTGGCATAGAAGTCTGCAAAATGGGTGGGGAAAAATTTGGCAATGGAGTATAATTGGGAAAAGATGAGCTTCTCCACTTTGGCAGGAAGAATAGATTATTATTATTAGTTTTATTTGAATGGAAAGTGATGGCAGAGCTCCACAACATCAAAGCATGTGGGTGTTGTGGTACATGAATCACAAAATAGAGTTATTATGCAGGCAAGTGATTAGGAAGGCAAATGGGAGGTTGGTGTTTATTGCAAGGAGAATCAAGTATACCAGTAGAGAAATTCTGCAACAGCTGTACAGGGTCTGAGTTAGGTCTCATCTGTGTACAGATTTGACCTCCTTATTTACAAAGTGATATAATTGCATTAGAAACAGTTCAGAGAAGGTTAATTCAACTGATTCCTCGTATGAGGAAAGATTGGGTGGGGGTAGTTGGGTCAGGAAGCTAGCTAGAATGGTGGTAGTCACGTGGCGGGGGTGGAGAGAGGGTGGTGTCTAGTGGAGAAGGGTTTAGTTAGGTCAGTGGGGTGGTTCTGGGGATCAGTTGTGGTGTTCAGGTTAGCCACACTGGTTAATCTTTGAGTTACACCAGAGTTTAAATGGCGTAACATTTCCTGGATAAATGTCCAGGTAAGTCCCGAGTAGCTGGCCCAAGTCTCTGACACTGAGCTCAATGCTGCAGACTTTCTTGGAGGGCAGCACAAATCAGCTCATCGCAAGTTTAAACTTTCCAGGCAATTTCAATATGTAAGTGCATGTCATGACTTCTGCAGAGTCCTGGCACGCAATGCAGACATATCCAAGAGGCACCTGGATAGATACATGAATAGGCAGGGAATAGAGGGATATGGACCACATAGAAGCAAGAATATATTAGATTAAAGAGGCATCTGTATCGACTTGGTGGGCCGAAGGGCCTGTTCCTGTGCTGTACTGTTCTTTGTTCTCTGTTCCAGATTTCACCGCTCTGTGCACCAGAAAACTCCTGCCAAGATTCTCCTCTAATTCATTAATATGTGTGGCGACTAATACAAATGTTAAACCTCCCCAAATTCTTAGCTAACAGATAAAGGAATTAACAGTGGCCTGGCTTTTGGGTAAATGTAAAAAAGAGAAAGTTAATTGATAATCCACTTGCCATGACATTTGTTTTGACACTCCATTTACTAAGTATAATAACACAGCATACAATCATGGCAGCTCATCACAACAGCAACAATTCACCCAGACACACAACAAAACCTACTTCGGAGGTATGTATAAAGAAGTTTAATCAGTAAATAGTCTAATCCCTGAAATAAATTAATTGATTTTAAGGGTGCCATTTTTGTGATTTTTTTTAAATCTGGGATGGAATTTACAGGAAGAAGAGTGCAGCAAAGAGTTCATTAGACAGTGGGCAGAGGTAGCAGTAACCTCCAGGAAGATTTAGGTAGACACGTCCTGTTTATTTAGCAATCAGCCTTTGGATATCTTGCTATTAGAGACTTGAATTGGAGAAGTGGTTCCAGAAATCCTGGAGCTTGCAGCTCCAAGCAAAATATTTGCAATACTTGTTCTGATCACTAAATACATTTTATACAAGTTAATTCTGTGGAGATTGTTGTGTTGTGTCATACAAAAATAAGTACATTGTCTTGCTGCAAAGCATAAAGTCTTTGCTAATCTGAGTGGCAATGATACCCTGTCCTACTTCAAAATTACAAAGGGCTTCAGTTAAGTAAAATAAGGTGGAACTGTTTCCACTGGCAGGAGGGTCAGTAACGAGATGAAGATTTAAGGCGATTAACAAAAGGACGAGAGGGGAAATGAGGGGACCTTTTTTGATGCAGTGAGTTGTTTTGGTGAGGAATGAACAGGTGCTGGAAGCAGGCTCAATAGGAACTTTCAAAAGATTGCGAGAAATATACTTGAAAAGGAAAGAAATGAAAAGCTATGGGGTAAGACTAATGGGCTAGCTCTTTGAAAAAGCAGGCACAGATTCAATTGGCCAAATGGTTCTATGACTCGTTGACTCCTGAACAGGCTAGAAATGCAAGGATGTCTTCCAGGTCAGTCCAAGTTTCACTGGCCTGAGGATGTGTTCATAAAGACGAGAGACTGGAGCAGGACAAATACATTTATGAGCACTGTGCTCTTTTAGTTGTATTGATGCCAGCACCAATCGAATTTCTTAGTTTAGTGAAGTAAGTGAGGTAGATATTTCTGAGTTGCTTGTGCTTCATTCTCCAGCAGATGGAAATAATTAAGATGCTGTGCCATGACATAGGTGGTTGGCATATGGGATTTATAGAGAAGACAAGGAGCACATTCATGTTTCGAGTGCTCAAGAGTCCTAGTTGGTGAGTCATTCCGCCTGTTCAGCTTAGCATATGTCCTCGATAATCAAGTACAAAAGATTTCTTTCCAAAAAGGGGCACGAGTTTGGGCATCTCTTTAATGCCGAGATAATTAAAGCTCGCCTTTGTCAAGTAAAGGATCAGGCCTCTGGGCAGCTTTAGCAAAGGTTAGTTCTTCTGTTTTGTAATGTTTCATCGGCAGCCAGAAAGTATGGTTGACATTTCAGGCAATTAAGGCTTTTAGGGATGAACAATAAATACCATCATACCAATGTCAATATTACAAGAACAAAATGTTAAAACAAAGTTTGATGGGCTGGAAGATACTCAGAGATGAGCTAATGGAACTGGCATTAAGGAGCAGGTTCTGATTTCCATCAAGGAATATTTTGGACTCTGTTCCATTGATCTGTAGTCCTTGTGTACATGGGTTCATTTTTATGGCTGAACTGAGGGATAGTGTGAAGAAAAAAGAGTATTGGGGAATTCTTCTGTGGTTTCTCATTGGAGGGAAATTTGGGCAGCACAGTGGCACAGTGGTTAGCACTATTGCCTCAGAGCACTTGGGACCTGAGTTCGATTCCTGGCTTGGATCACTGTCTGTGTGGAATTTGTACACTCTCCCCGTGTCTGCGTGGGTTTCCTCTGGATGCTCTGCTTTCCTCCCACAGTCCGAAAGACGTGCTGGTTAGGTGCATTGGCCATGCTAACTTCTCCCTCAGTGTACCTGGACAGGCACCGGAGTGTGGCAAGTAGGGGATTTTCACAGTAATTTCATTGAAGCGTTAATGTAAGCCTACTTGTGTCACTAATAAATAAACTTTAAACTTTAAAACTGATGTGTAGCCTTTTCTTTGTGCTGAGGAAGAGGGGCGGCAGTGAAGGATTTAAAGCATTGTTAGAAAATATCACTAAAGGCCAACTACTCAAGTACATGGTAAAAAAGAACAGTTTTATCTAATCTGAGAAAGCACTTTTTAAAATATTGTTAGGGTGCTGAACCAGAACCCCAAATTACATTATGTCGCCAGACTAGACCCCAACAATTTTTCAATTTTGCCTCGAAGGTGCGAACAGGATGCTTCTTTCCAAGGGTAATTCCATTGAAAAACTAGAGATCTTTTATAGTAAAACAAATTTTATTTAATAATATAGTTGAACTATAACTCTAACAAATGGGGCAGCTTAACTATTAACAGTTGAACAATATTTAAAAATGAAAGGAAACAATTTTAATTTCTAACTTATCACTGCTTCAGTTCCAAATAAGCAACATTTCTTACAGACTTACAATTCCGCTTTAAGTACAGTTAGCACCCATAAATATACTTGTTGCAATGAGCATAGACAATTATGAAGCTTTCAAAGAGAGAATGAGTTTCAGCACAGCTTGTAGAAATCTGTCTTCAAACAAAATCCCAGCCAGAAATGAAAAATTGTTTGTCTCTGCTACAGACCTAGCTCCTCCCATTAACTACATCATCACATGACCCTGCTTCCCTAAACCCACATTGTATTTCTTTAATAAAAATTTCAGGGGAAATCTTCATCCATAAACAAAAATTCATTAGCTCCATCCTAAGTAAACACTAAGGGGGCGATTCTCCCATCCTGCTGTGCTAATTTTTTAGTGCAGCAGGCCGGGAGATTTCAGCAGGGCCAGATTAGCACAATCCGCTCTGTGCTTCCGACCCCGACATTCAGGGGCTCATTTAAATATAAATTTAAATATAATTTAAATGTGATTAGCGGGTGTGGGACTGAAATCTCCGGGCTTGCCAGCCTCTCCCACCCCGCGAGGAGTATTTCACTCCAGTGGGGTTTTGCAGTAGCTCTCCACTTTTGGGGAGCTAGTGGCTTGTCCCCGCTGGAGTGAAGGGGGCAATCAGGGCCCCTAGAGGGTTGGGCAGTGGGGAGGTGCCACCTGGGCATTGGCACCTTGGTAGTGCCACACTGGGCTCCCTGGCACTGCCCAAGGAGCAAAGTGCCAATGCCCAGAGGGCACGTTGGCACTCGTCACTGGGCAAAGGGAGGCGCCCATGGAGGCAGGGCCTTTGGGGGGGGCGGGGCATTATGGGGCGGGGCATGGTGGGGTGTTCAGTCGGGGGTCCTGCTGCCACTCTGCATAGAGATCAATGATAGAGGGAGAAAGGTCAGTGATTGGGTGTGGCCATCGGGGTGGGAAAGGGGGTCAGTCTGCTGCGGGGGTTGGGGTTGTGGGGGGGTGGTTTGGGAGTTGGCTCTGTGGAGGGGGGTGGAACTGTCACGGGGATAATTGGGGAGGTGCTGGAGATTGTGGTGGGCTGGGGTTGGTGTGGTGGTCGTGGCTGGGTCCGGACATGGTCGGGAGGCCAGCGATTGGGCAATGGGGGGCAGAGAGCTGGCGTTGTGGAGGTCATAGGGCTGGCCAGCAACGGGAAGCCAGCAGTGCGGGGCCACTGCGCATGCACTGAGCTCAGCGCTATGCTGCCGGCCTCTCCAGCAGGAATAGATCCCACCCCTGATTTTCAACAGGATTCCTCTTTAAACTACCAATGAAACAACCAGCTTGATTTACTCCAGTTTTCACGCAAATTCAACACTTAGAATGTTTTTAGGAGAATCGCCCATACGTGGCTAAAATGAGTAATTATCCTGCTCCCACCGCATCTGAGCTAAATGTTTTCCAGACACATCAACTACCTGCAGAATAGAGCTGAATCTGTTAACAGTCCTTTAAACATAGGAACTATATATATAATATATATATATTTGCACCTGTATATATCCAAAGCAATAGCACATTGTCATCACAAGATATTGTGTCGTAGCATGTGTATATAACTGGCAAGGCCAACATTTGTTGCCCATTCCTAATTACCCTTGAGAATATGGTGGTAAGTTGCATGTTGAACTGCTGCAGTCAACCTGGTGCTGGTACACAGTGGGTGGGATTTTTCACTCCACCTGTGACATGCTTCGTGGCAGTGAAGGTGGCCCAGCATTGATCAGTGGGTGCTGCCACTATCAACAGGGTTTCCCATTGCATGCAGTCCCTGTTGCTGGGAAACCCACTGCACGGGTTTACCAGCAGCAACGCCTTCTGGTCTTGCCAGTAGGAATGGCCGGAAAATTCCAGCCAGTGTGTCCAAAAAGTGCGGTCCAGGACTTTGATCCAGCAACAATGAATGAACAGTGACATAGTTTTAAGTCAGAATCGTGCATGGTTTGGAGGGGAACTTGTCAGTGGTGGTGATTCCATTTGTCTGTTGCTCTTCTCCCCGAGATGATAGAGATCATGGGCTTGGAAGATGCTGTCAAAGGAACCTTGGTGAGTTGCTGCTGTATATTTTGTTTATGATACGCACTGCTACCACCGTACGCCAGTATTGAAGGGAGTGAATATATAACTTGGCCAATGGGGTTCCCATCAAGTGGGCTGCTTTTAATTGTCCTATATGGTGTTGAGCAGACAAGGGGAGAACGTGCAAACTCCCCATGGACAGTGACCCGAGGCCAGAATTGAACCCAGGTCCCTGGCACTGTGAGGCAGCAGTGCTAACCACTGTGCCACTCACATTTCACAATCAGCCATGGTGGAATTTGAACCAAGTCCCCGGAGTAACACCCTGGGTCTTTGAATTACTAGTCCAATAACAATACCACTCCGTCACCACCACTGTCAAGGAGAAATTGTAAGAATCACTCTCTTTGGAGCAGGTCACTGTTTTGCACATAAATGGCCAAACCCTGAATGATGTCGGAATCTTGTTGCATCAGTTTCTGAGGAGATGCAAATGGTGCTGAACATTGTTCAATCATCAGCAAATATCCCTAATTCTGGCTTTATGATGGAGTGAAAGTCATTGATGAAGCAGCTGCAGTTTGTTGGGCCTATGACACTACCCTGAGGAACTTCTACAGAGATGTCCTGGGACTGAGATATCTAACCTCAAACCACCACAACCTTTTTTGTGCTCGATTTGATTTCAACCAGTGGAGAGTTTCCCTGCCCCCAATTTCAGTTGACTTCAATTTTGTTAGGCTTCCTTATTGCTACAGTTGGTGAATACTGCCTTGATGTCAAGGACAGTCACACCCATCTCTCCTCTTGAATTCAGCTTTTTCGTTCATGTTTGGACCAGGGCTGTAACAAATTCAGGACCTGAGTGGTCTTGGCAGGACCCAAATGTGAGTGAGCAGATTATTGATCCATAGATTCCATAGAATCCCTACAATGCAGAAGGAGGCCATTCAGCCCATCGAGTCTGCACCCATCACAATCCCACCCAGGCCCTATTCCCGTAACCCCACATATTTACCCTGCTAATCCCCCTGACACTAGGATCAATTTAGCATGACCAATCAACCTAACCTGCACATCTTTGGACTGTGGGAGGAAACCGGAGCATCTGGAGGAAACCCAAGCAGACACAGGAAGAATGTGCAAACTCCACACAGACAGTGACCCTAGGCCAGAATCGAACCCGGGTCCCTGGCGCTGCGAGGCAGCAGTGCTAACCACTGTGCCAACGTGCCACCGTTGTTGAAGGCCTGAGGCCTGCAGCCACTAAATTTCACAATTTTACATTTTATTTTTGCTTTCCTCATGCTTTTGAGCCTATATTCAATATTTGAAGTGAATTTGTATTTAAATTTACTTTGGGGACATTGATATAAACCTAAATGTGATTACCCTTTATCAAACAGGTATATAATAAGTAATATTGTTCATTGTAAATTTGGACATTTTCCAAAGGATTTTTCTTGCACTTTATATTCATAGCTGCTGTTTTGACTGAATATTGTAACTGCGTTGCTGCTTTAAAAGTTATTTATTCCCGCTTTGTTTTTAAAAGGGCAACCATACTTACCATATTGATCTAAATAACCATTGCCAGGAAGCTGAGTGGCCTTCCTTGGAGCGGTCAACTAGAGTGGTCATCTGGTGGTGAAGTTTGATTGATCAACATAACACTTGATGGGTGGCAGATGGGTGAGTCTCCAAAGGGACTCTCACACCCATTTACAGTCCCTCTGCACCACTGGGCTCCTCAGCATACACAAGAGGAAAATTCAAAATCCTAATCTCAGTTGCTGAGGTCAACAAATTTGTAGAGATTGGCAGATCTTAATTGCTGTTGGAGATTAAAAAAAACAAATTTTAAATCATTTGTTTTCTGACCCTTTTTCTCTCACTTATTCCAATATCCCTTTTATTTCTTCATGTTTTTGATTTGACAGTGAATTCACCATTCTAACATTTATTTCCTTCTTGGCCCTTGTCTTATTGATTTCACAATGCTTCAATCTGATTAGTTAAGGAGACGCCACCATATCAGATACCTGACACTCTGTAAAGGGCAGTGCTAGTTCCATCTTGCATTGCCAGCAACTTAAAGTTTGAGGTTTATTAATTAGTGACAAGTAAGCTTACATTAACACTGCAATGAAGTTACTGTGAAAACTGCCTAGACGTCACACTCCGGTGCCTGTTTGGGTACACTGAGGTAGAATTTATCATGGCTAATGCACCTAACCAGCACATCTTTGGACTCTGGAGGAAACCAGAACACCCAGAGGAAACCCACACAGATATGGGAAGAACGTGCAGACTCCGCACAGATAGTGAGCGGCCCAAGCTGGGAATCGAACCTGGGTCCCTAGCGCTGTGAGGTAGCTGTGTTAGCTAACAGTTTAAGTTTATTTGTTAGTGTCACAAGTTGGCTTACATTAAGATTGCAATGAAGTTACTGTGAAAATCCCCTAGTTGCCACTGTCTGCGCCTGTTCGGGTACACTGAGGGAGAATTTAGCATGCCCAATGCATCCAACCAGCACATCTTTTGGACTGTGGGAGGAAATCAGAGCACCCAGAGGAAAACCCACGCAGACACAGGGAGAATGTGCAGACTCCGAACAGACAGCGACCTCAGCTGGGAATCGAACCTGGGTCCCTGGCACTGTTAGGCAGCAGTACTAACCACTGTGCCACCAGTTGTTATTCATTGCCTAGTCAGAGGAAATATTTTGACCTGATTGCCCTCTTAAGTGGATGTAAAAGATAAAATCTTATTGACCGCAGTCAGTCAGGTTGAAATTTTGACATTAAAATGGATAAAGGTCCAATTGAGTAGAATAGTACTTCTGTAGATCAGTCTGGTAAAAGCATGCCATGTTCATAAACTGTACTCACTGTGGCTTCGACTGGAACTGATGTTTCCTTTTAAAATAGACATTGTTGGGCTGCACAAGATGACTGGAGAGAGTTATTTGATTTGGTCTGTAATGCGCGATTAATTCACTCGGGAGGCTGGATCGTACCCGGGAAACAAAGGCTTTTATTAGCAACAAGAATAGAGCATACTGCTTAACAATACAATCCCAGACTAAAGGGTCACTAGGAAGTGCAGTGACCTTTATACTCCTATAGGAAGGCGGAGCCAACCGGAGTGTACCACAGAACAATACCAACAGGTAGAACACCCCAACCCTAACCCCAACAGTGACAACAGTAACATATGTACAAGTACCCATAGTGCTAACCATCTATGGTTCAGTACCCATAGTGGTATCCATCTATGGTTCACCACATTCACCCCTCCTTTAAAAACAAAGGCCGGTGGGGCAAAAAAAAACAGTACGAACTGTCCATATATTCACAAGTTCAGTCGTATCGGAGGGCCGCACCGTCTCTGCGACCTCCTCAGCACTGGCGGTAGCGCCGGTTCTGGTGACCGTGGTGACCCTCTCTCCAAGGTGGTGTCCAGTGACTCCTCCAGTTCCTCACGAACGGGTGGACCTCGAGGTGGCGACAATCTCCTGGACTCAGGCAAGCTGTACACGGGAGGAAGAGGATTACGTGGAGGTCCCGATACTGCCCGCGCCGTGTCAGGAGGGGAGATAATGGGTAAAGGAACCCTAACCAGGGGTGCGGGAGTGGCGGGGGTTTCCAGGTCCCCTGCAGGTGCCAGATCTCGGATAGAGACCGTGCCCTCTCGCCCATCAGGATATGCTACATAGGCATATTGAGGGTTGGCGTGGAGGAGATGGACCTGTTCAACCAAAGGGTCGGACTTACGGGTCCTAACATGCCGCCGAAGGAGGACAGGTCCTGAGTACGTCAACCAAGACGGCAGTGAGGTCCCAGAGGAAGACTTCCTAGGGAAGGTAAACATCCGCTCATGTGGGGTAGCATTGGTTGCCGTACACAGGAGGGACTGGATTGAATGGAGCGCATCAGAAAGTACCTCTTGCCAACGGGAGACTGGAAGACCCCTAGACCTCAACGCCAGTAAGACAGCCTTCCAGACTGTAGCGTTTTCTCTTTCAACCTGCCCGTTACCCCTGGGGTTGTAACTCGTAGTCCTACTTGAGGCAATTCCTTTCGAGAGCAGGTATTGCCTCAAGTCGTCGCTCATAAACGACGAACCCCTATCACTGTGGATATAACTGGGGTAGCCGAACAGGGTAAAAAGACTCCGCAAGGCTTTGATGACCGTGGCAGAGGACATATCAGAACAGGGGATGGCAAAAGGGAATCGGGAGTACTCGTCAACCACGTTGAGGAAGTACACATTCCGATCTGTTGAAGGAAGGGGGCCCTTGAAATCAACACTCAGTCATTCAAAAGGGCAAGTGGCCTTAATGAGGTGTGCCCTGTCAGGTCAGTAGAAGTGCGGCTTGCATTCAGTACATACCTGGCAGCTTTGAGTTATCGACCTGACATCCTCTATGGAGTAGGGCAGATTCCGGGCCTTTACAAAATGGAAGAGCCGAGTGATCCCCGGATGGCTGAGATCATTTTGGAGGGCCTGTAGCCGGTCCTCCTGCACACTGGCACATGTTCCATGTGACAGGGCATCTGAGGGCTCATTGAGCTTCCCCGGACGGTACATGATATCATAGTTGTAGGTGGAGAGTTCAATTCTCCACCTCAAGATTTTATCATGTTTGATTTTACCCCTTAGCGTGTTGTTGAACATGAATGCCACGGACCGCTGGTCCGTGAGCAGGGTGAATCGTTTTCCAGCCAAATAATGGCGCCAATGCCGGACGGCCTCCACAATGGCCTGAGCCTCTTTTTCCACAGAGGAGTGCCGAATTTCAGGGCCTTGGAGGGTGCGAGAGAAAAAGGCGACGGGCCTGCCCGCCTGGTTAAGTGTGGTGGCCAGGGCGAAATCAGATGCATCACTCTCCACCTGGAAGGGGATGGACTCATCGACAGCGTGCATCGTGGCTTTCGCGATGTCGGCTTTTATCCCTTCAAAGGCTAAGTGAGCCTCTGCTGCCAGGGGAAAAGAGGTAGACTTTATGAGCGGACGGGCTTTGTCCGCATAATTGGGAACCCACTGTGCGTAATACGAAAAGAAGCCTAAGCATCTTCTCAGTGCTTTGATGCTAGTGAGTAGGGGAAGTTCAAGGAGGGGACGCATACGGTCTGGATCAGGGCCGAGGACCCCGTTTTCCACCACGTATCCGAGAATTGCTAGGCGGTGCTTGCTGAATACACACTTCTCCCTGTTATAGGTCAGATTCAGGCGAGACACAGTGCGTAAAAACTTAGGAGGTTGGCATCGTGGTCCTGCTGGTCATGGCTGCAGATAGTGACGTTGTCCAGGTACGGGAAGGTAGCCCGTAGCCCGTTTTGGTCCACCATTCGGTCCATTGCACGCTGGAAGACCGAGACCCCATTAGTGACGCCAAAAGGGACCCTTAAGAAGTGGTAGAGACGGCCATCCGCCTCAAAGGCCGTGTATTTTCGGTCCTCTGGGCGAATGGGGAGCTGGTGATAGGCTGACTTCAAGTCGATGGTGGAGAACACCCGGTACTGCGCAATCTGATTGACCAGTCAGATATGCGCGGGAGAGGGTACGCGTCCAGCTGCGTGTACCTATTAATGGTCTGACTATCGTCTATGACCATCCGGGGCTTGTCTCCAGTTTTAACCACCACGACTTGTGCTCTTCATGGGCTAATGCTAGGTTGAATGATCCCTTCCCTGAGGAGCCGCTGAACCTCAGATCGAATAAAGATCCGATCCTCAGCGCTGTAACGCCTGCTCTTAGTTGCGATGGGCTTGCAGCCTGGCACGAGATTTTCAAATAAAGACGGCGGGGTGATTTTGAGTGTCGAGAGACTGCATGTGGAGCGCACTGGGCAATTTGAAGGCTGCTGTTCTCCCACTGAAAGTGGAGGGAGTGGCCCATCGTACTGCAGGGTCACACTCCTCAGGTGGACCATAAAGTCTAGTCCCAGGAGTACCGGAGCGCAAAGGTGCGGTAACACGAGGAGCCTGAAGTTCTCATAAACTGTGCCCCGCACCGTTAGATTTACCACGCAGCTCCCAAAAACGGTAACAGATCGGGACCTCGACGCCATAGAAATTGTCTGCCTGACAGTCTGTACTCGGAGACCGCACCGTTTCACGGTGTCCGGATGAATGAAACTCTCCGTGCTCCCGCTGTCAAACAGACAATGTATCAGGCGTCCATTTACCTCTATGTCCATCATGGACTTGTCGAGTCTGTGAGGCTTGGCCTGGTCCAGGATGATTGACGCCACTGTTGAATCCCGAGTGCAACTGCAGGCAGCTGAAATGGTCGATGATGAGGACCCCTGCTGGTCGTCTGTGGTCGGTATTGACCAAACTGGCTGCGCCCATGGATCGCACGTGGTCGATGGCGTTGAAAGTGGCGGCACTCGCAGGTTGCACGTGTCTTGCGTCGTCGTCCTCAGGAATGGCGGCGCCCGTGAATCGCACATGGTTGAAGACATCGACGAAGCTGGAGACGAGGAGACGGATCCTGGAGAGTCACACGCAGCACTGCTTGGCTTCGAAGGTGGTTTCGCTCAGCACACTTTAGCATAGCGCCCTTTCTTCCCACAAGCGGAGCAAAATACCGTTCTGGCCGGACATCACTGACGAGGGTGCTTCGCCAATCCACAGAAATAGCACCGTGGGCCTCCTGGAGCTGCCGCCGCCGTCAGGTCCGAGGTTGAAAGCACGATCGCGCAGTTCCTAGGAGCCGCCGGGTAGAGTTGAGTCGGTGGCTGTACTTGCCACGATGTTCCCACGTGTTCGGTGGAGTAAGTTTCAAGACTTCTGGAGGCTGTTTCCATCGCATCAGCCAATTCCACCGTCTAAGCTAGGTCCAAGTTCTCTTGCTCTAGCCGCCGCAGGCAATTATAGGATGAGCCGATTCCCGCCACGAACGCATCTCGGATCAGATCGTTAGTGTATTGAGTAGCCGACACTGGCTTGCAATTGCAGGCTCTGGCTGCTGCTGAAGTTCGCGCAGGGACTGTCCCGTCGTTTCACCGGGCTGCCGCCGTCGAGTGGCTAGTAGGTGCCGAGCATGAATCTCATTTGGCGGTTAATGGTACAGCTTCTTAAGTAGTTCGATGGCCTCTTTGTAGTCTTGTGAATCGCGGATTGCTGCATACACAGTGTCGCTTACCCTTGCGTGGAGGACCCGCAATCTATCGGCGTCGCTTTGGATTGCTGTTGAGGCGTCGATATAATCCTGGAAACACTTCAACCAATGGTCGAAAGTGTTCGACGCTCCAGCGGCACGCGGATCTAAGGTAAGCCGATCGGGTTTTAACATTTGCTCCATGGTTTTTTTTCAAAACAAAAATTGTTGCTAATAAAATTGATGCGCGACTAATTCACTCGGGAGGCTGGATCGTACCCGGGAAACAAAGGCTTTTATTAGCAACAAGAATAGAGCATACTGCTTAACAATACAATCCCAGACTAAAGGGTCACTAGGAAGTGCAGTGACCTTTATACTCCTATAGGAAGGCGGAGCCAACCGGAGTGTACCACAGAACAATACCAACAGGTGGAACACCCCAACCCTAACCCCAACAGTAACAAGAGTAACATATGTACAAGTACCCATAGTGATAACCATCTATGGTTCACCACAGTCTGTGGATTGAAAAACTGCCACATTTCAAAAATACAATTCCAGACTAAAGATGTCACTATCCATTTCCTGACCATCCAGAAGAGGTTCCTGTCCTAAAAGAATCTTTTCAGAAACAAAGACGGTGATTGTTTCAAACTCGCAGGGTGACTGTCCATACACAATAACCCAGATTGTGGCTAATTAACCAAACTTCGAGCACCATATGCTGGGTTCCGTGGTGTAATGGTGAGCACTCTGGACTCTGAATCCAGCGATCGGAGTTCAAATCTCGGCAGAACCTTGCTTTAATTTGCAAATGCAGATGATTGTTTATTGAAGGGTGATGCACCATCAATCAAGCAAAGACTAGTTTGTATGCTAGAACAAATAGGCTTTTATTAGCAAAAGACTTGGAGCACACCCATGCCGATGAACTGGTCCAGAGACTGAGGCAGGGGGTGAGGAGCAGTCATCTTTATACCTGGACCAGGGGGGAGGTGTCCCAGGCCGGGCCGGCAGGGGCATGTCCAGGCATGTCACACACACACACAGGCAATAAGCTAACAGTGGTTTACCACAAAGGGCTATTCATTTAATTTTGCCTGGATGACCCTCAGTGGTCTGGGGTGCAGGCTTCAAAAAAAAAAACCTGTAGCTGTCTAGCAGCAGAGTGGAAGGGAATTATGAAAAACCACATGATAAGGCAGCCATAATGGTCTCGCTATCTACAGAAAGACATAACTCAACAACTGCAGAAACAGCAGCAGCGGAAAGGGCAACATCTATGCCTTGTGAGTTAAAGCATCATAAGATCTCCAGGCCTGTTTCTATTCAAGTCCAATAATACTTGAATTGTCTTCCTGGTAACCAGACTATAAGTAACTATCTCCATGACCTGCAAAAGTTCATCACTTCAAAAGAATATTGCAATGACTCTGATATACAAATTCAACAATACTTGAGGAATGGAAAATGTCTTCTTCATCGGGGCTGCAACATGTATTTTCCAAGTTGAGCCAATGAATTACCAAGTATTCTTTTGCTTATAACTTTTAAAAGTGCACTATTCTCCTCAATTGTATTTTCCTTCTGTGAATGGTGATTGTCATCATATTAGATTTTTGAGATAAATGTATGAATAAGTAAGCATCTTTATTCAAATCATGAAAAGCTTGTTGCTGGATATTTAAGTTAAGTTTTAAGTTTATTTATTAGTGTCACAAGTAGGCTTACGTTAACACTGTAATGAAGTTACTGTGAAAATCTATGAAAATCCCCTAGTTGTCACACTCCGGCACCTGTTTGGGTACACTGAGGGAGAATTTAGCATGGCCAATGCACCTAACCAGCATGTCTTTCGGACTGTGGAAGGAAACCGGAGCACCCGGAGGAAACCCACGCCGACACGGGAAGAACGTGTAGACTCCATGCAGACAATGATCCAAACAGGGTCCCTGGCACCGTGAGGCAGCAGTGCTAACCACTGTGCTACCATCCACACATTCAGAGGTTAAAGTAAATACCATTTCCTTTTCAAAACCACACCAATTATGGACCAAAGGGGAAGAGACCAGGGTTTCAGTTCTCTCCTGTCCCTGTCAGTAATAATCATAATATAAAAACTTCCATCTTTATAAAGCAGCATATGATCAAACTATTAGATTGATGATCATTTCTCTATAGGGACAGGGGATGCTGATATACTACAAAGAGAAATGGAGGTTATTCTATATATCCTAAAAGATTTATGTGGATTTATAATAGCTTATCCAGAATCCTACTGTGATTAATAACCAGGAACACACTTCTTGTCAATAGAACAAATGAAAGAAAGTGCCACTAAACATCCAAGCTATTAATTTGGCTGAGTGCAAAAGAGAGATTCAAGCTATTAGTCTCCCTTAAAGAAATCAAAGTTACATAAGCAAAGGAGCAGGGTGAAATCCTCTTCGCAAAATGCAGGTCAATACTTGATTTGCTCCATCATTAAAACCTACTAACAGAATGAGATGTTCAGAAGTCACACATTGCAAAGCAAAAAAATCACAACATGTCATTAAAATTAACGAGAGAAATGAAGCATTTCATTAAAAGTGGAAATTTGGCCCAAGTTTATTAAGAGTAATTTACAGCGCTGTAATTCTGTGGTTGTTCCGAAGTTTGTTTCACAGATCTGCTCATCTGTGCTTGTTAGTCACATCATTAAATCAATGTCTGCAAAATGTACTGAAGCCGGCCAGATAGTGTGAGGGTGCTCCATAAACATTAATTGGCACAAAAAAAACCCCAGGGTGCGTGAATGACCTCATCACTTTGACTGCCGAGTAACTTTAGCGGACTCACACTGTCTGGCTCAAAAACTTATCTCACAAAGTTCCCACGATGGTGTCTATGACATTCCAACTTCAGCGAATTTCAAGTCAAAGAGTGTATAAAAAACAAATGCCAAAGGATATTGAATTTACTTCTAAGTTAATTTTTTGGCAGATTATTTGTTACTGATACATATAGTGTATTTTCCTCTTGAAAGAGACTCCAGGCTAAATTGGTTTAAACATATATAAAATGTTTAAAGTGTATGTACCCTCACATATACACACCTGCTGCATGCAAAGCATAATTTATATAGTTGCCACAAAATATATATTTTAGAATACAAATGAAATAACTATTTCCCTCACATGGCTCGGTAACATAATTTTTTTATTGTTTGAAGATAAGAATCAGAGTCCTTTGATTTGATTTAATTTGATTTATTATTGTCACATGTATTAACATACGGTGAAAAGTATTGTTTCTTGCACACTATACAGACAAAACATACCGTTCATAGAGAAGGAAATGAGAGAGTGCAAAATGTAGTGTTACAGTCATAGCTAGGGCGTAGAGAAAGATCAACTTAATGCAAGGTAAGTCCATTCAAAAGTCTGACAGCAGCAGGGAAGAAGCTATTCTTGAGTCGGTTGGTATGTGACCTCAGACTTTTGTATCTTTTTCCCAAAGGAAGAAGGTGGAAGGGAGAATGTCCGGGGTGTGTGGGGTTCTTAATTATGCTGGTTGCTTTGCCGAGGCAGCGGGAAGTGTAGACATAATCAATGGATGGGAGGCTGGTTTGCCTGATGGATTGGGCTACATTCATGACCTTTTAGTTCCTCCTGGTCTTGGGCAGAGCAGGAGCTATGCCAAGCTGTGATACAACCAGAAAGAATGCATTTTATGGTGCATCTATAAAAGTTGGTGAGAGTCGTAGCTGACATGCCAAATTTCCTTAGTCTTCTGAGAAAGTAGAGGCTTTGGTGAGCTTTCTTAACTATAGTGTCGGCATGGGGGGACCAGGGCAGGTTCTTGGTGATCTGGATACCTAAAAACTTGAAGCTCTTGACCATTTCTACTTCATCCCCATTGATGTAGACAGGAGCATGTTCTCCTTTACACTTCCTGAAGTCGATGACAATCTCCTTCATTTTGTTGACATTGAGGGAAAGATTATTGCTGCCGCACCAGTTCACCAGATTCTCTATCTCATTCCTGTACTCTGTCACGTCATTGTTTGAGATCCGACCCACTACGGTGGTGTCGTCAGCAAACTTGAAAATCAAATTGGAAAATCGAATTGTAATTTTCCTTATTAACTAACACAAAAAAATTACAGATTAGCAGTTAATACATGATTTTAAATAATATATTGCATGTTTTGTCACACACAAAACAGCACTGCTTGATGGAATTATCCTTGCTCTTCTTTCTCACCATCTTCTGTTAGACCATAAAACATAGGAGCAAAATTAGGCCACTTGGCCCATCGAGTCTACTCCACCATTCAATCATGGCTGATATTTTTCTCATCCCCATTCTCCTGCCTTTTCTCCTGTGCTGCCTGTGCTACCGTGGGCGGCACAGTAGCACAGTGGTTAGCACTGCTACTTCACAGCGCCAGGGACCTGGGTTCGATTCCCGGCTTCGGTCATTGTCTGTGCGGAGTTTGCACATTCTCCTCGTGTCTGCGTGGGTTACCTCCGGGTGCTCCGGTTTCCTCCCACAGTCCAAAGATGTGCGGGTTAGGTTGATTGGCCATGCTAAAATTGCCCCTTAGTGTCCTGAGATGCGTAGGTTAGAGGGATTAGTGGGTAAATATGTTGGGATATGGGGGTAGGGCCTGGGTGGGATTGTGGTCGGTGCAGACTTGATGGGCCAAATGGCCTCTTTCTGCACTGTAGGGTTTCTATGATTCTTTCTATGATTCCATAGCCCCTAGTCCCCTTATTAATCTGTTGATTTGCAAAGGAACGATGGAGGCAGGAAGGATGCCTTCAATTTTTTTCAATGCATGGGTCAGTGGTGTTCAAAACTATATAATTGGATATATCTTTTGTGACAATTCCTGGGATGCTTGCTGGTCCTTGGGATTCTGTTGGGATCCAGTTTTGCTGTGGGGCAGTGTGGAGATCCAGGTTGAAATTTTGAATGGAAAGATGAAAGAGGTTGACTGCAATCAATTGGCTTAGACAATGAGGTTTAAAATATGTATATTTTCAACAATGTTTAAACCTGTGGGCTGCTGAAGTCATATTTGCCCACACTCTCTGACTGAGGTTGCAGAGCCCACTAAAATTAGACTGGGAAAAAAAAATTATCTGGTCAGTTTTTGAACGAAAATACTTTTTTCAGAAGAATCTTTTGGAGTTCCAGTATTCATTTACAATAAACATACTTTACAAAAGAGGTCTTGACTCTCTCTGGGTTTGATCGCTCTTTTCCTTGTGATTGATTCTATTTGAAATGCTGATGGATCCTAAGTTTTGTTGACTTCAGGACTTAGAAGTTTTTTATTTTGCGATTTGTAACATGTATCATAAATACTACATGAAGCTGTATGGGAATACATTTGTTTGTTTGAACCAAGTGGTAGTGGCACATACTGTACATGCCAGAAAAGTTTACTCCTTGGTCCTTGCTTGAATAATGCAGATGAACAGCCAGAGGCAGCTCACTGCTTCCAATTTGGGCCAGATGTCTCAATAGCATCAGTACTGGAAAAAAAAGGAAAATTAAAAGGTTTCTCATAGTATACAAAGGATGCTTCATTTAAAGAAGTATGTATAAAATATTTACCTTTTTGATGGTTGCCTCATGAGGTTTCTTTTAAGGAATACTGGTTAGGCCAAAAGGAGATCAAGTAATCTGTGGAGCAGGGCCTGCTCCTTTCAATGCACTACATTTCTGGAATGAGATTCAAACAAGTTCTGGCCCTTTTTACAGACACAAGAGGCCGAATGCTTATTTTAATATGTGGCCTTGAATTTCTTCCAGGCTACTATAGTGTCGGACATAGCCCTGCAAAATTGCTTTTACCTCAGTTTTTCACCTGGAAGCAAGATTGAGTTTCTCCCCAATTGTCTTTGATTTCAGCATTCATGGTGGGACAAATTGGCTTTCCAGACAATTTTCAATCCCAATGGATCAAATTCTCTTTGCTGCTTCATCTCTGCCCTCCCGGCGAGGAGAAAGGCAACACTGAGCCTTGGACTAAGATCTGTCAACTTGAACAGATGCTTCCTCTCAGAAACTGTAGTGCTATTTAATCTCAGGAGGAACATTACTCTTGTGTTTAGATCATCATATACAACAATGCTTTGAACTTCTGTAAGGGGTTGATATTTTGAATGTTCCCTGAATAGCCCACTCACCAGTGCTTAGTTTGGGTTCTGCAAGGTTACTTGACACCAATCCACATTACAGCCTCGGTCCAAAAATGAACAAAAGTGCTGAGATCAGGGATGAGTTAAGAATAACTGCCTTTACCATCAAAGAAGCAATTGATTGAATTGATCATAGACCCCCAGCAAAATTCAAGCCATTGAGAATTGGGGAAAATACTCCATTGGTTGGAGTTATATCTAGTACAAAAGAAGATGACTTTGGTTCTTGGAGCCCAATCATCTAAGCTGAGACATCGATGCAGGAGTTCCTCACGGTAGTTTCCCAGGCCAAACCAACTTCAGCTGCTTCAGCAATGATCTTCCCTTCATCATAATGGAATGGGAATGCTTGCTGATAGTTGTACAGTGTTCAATGTGATCTGCAACTCCTCAGATACTAAAGCACTGGATAATGTTCATGCTTGGGCTGATTAGTGCCAAGTGGTAATATTCACATCACACAACTGCCAAGCAATGACCATCTCCAACAAAAACCATTTCCCTTTGACATTCAATGGCATTACCCTCACTGAATCCCCCACCACCAACATCCTGTGGTTTATCATTGATCAGAAACTGAGCTGGACTAGTCACATAAATATTGTGGCTGCAAGGGCAGGTCCGAGTCTGGGAATTCTGCAGTATCTCCTGATTCCCCGATACCTGTTCACATCTATTAAACACATGTCAGGAGCTTGTTGGTACACTCTACTTGCCTGAATGAACACAGCTCCAAAGGAAGCTTAACATTATCCAGGACAACGCAGCCCATTTGATTGGCACCACATCCACCACCTTAAATATTCAATCTCTCCACCACTGGCACATTGCACGAGCAGTGTATAGCATTGACAACCATGGAAACCATAGAAACCATAGAAACCCTACAGTGCAGAAGGAGGCCATTCGGCCCATCGAGTCTGCACCGACCACAATCCCACCCCACATATTTTACCTGCTAATCCCTCTAACCTACGCATCCCAGGACTCTAAGGGGCAATTTTTAACCTGGCCAATCAACCTAACCCGCACATCTTAGTAACTCACTGCTGCTTCAACAGCATCTTCCACACTAGTGGTTTGTCAAATAAGAGTAGCAGGCACATGGAAAAACCTTTGTTTCTAAGTTCTCCTTCAACTCACACGCCATCATGACATGGAGCTACATCGTTGTTTCTTCATTGACACTGGCTCAAAACCTGGGAGCTCACGGCCCCTTACAGCACATGTACAAACAAAACATGGACTGCAGCAAATCAAGATGGCAGCTCACCACCTTCTCAAGGGAAGAAAGGGAAAGGAAAGATAGGTGGATCATAGAAAAAAAGACAGGGTGGCAGGGTGGGGATTTTCTGGCCTCCCCGCGGCATGTTTGTTGTGACAGGAGATGATGTGTCATTTGCCGATGGTGGGATCTTTTGGTTCTGCCGTTGTCAATGGGATTTCCCATTGATTGCACTCCATGCCGCCAGGAAACCTTCAGTGGAGACATGCCATTGGCAGGACCAGAAGATCCTGCCGGTGTGAACAGCCGGAGAATTCCAGCCTGACTGCAGCAAGGGAGGCTGGCAGCAAGTCCAAACTTCAAAAGTGTATGAACCGGATTTTACAATGACTCTATAACCTAGCCAGATCATTAGCATCCCACATCTTTTTTCTGACCAAATGGAGCAAATGGGTATGATCATGGCCTGCTTGACTGTGCAATGAAACGTTTCACACAAGTTGGCTCTCTTTGGACCTCAGAAGAATGTCGGAACAAAAGCTCAATGTCAAATGCATGTTAAGTCATTGGTGAAGGGAGACAAGTAGGACCAAATACAATCAGAGGTTTAGAAATTGCTTGAATAGTGTAAAATCCAAAAACAATGGGACAATAGTTTCCTTCAGCTTGTTCCATGTTCACATCTCCCCTGGTGGCCCGGTCAGGCATTCCATTCAATCGCTACGTTATACAGGCTAGGAAGAGCCCCCGTTTCAACTATGAGTCTGTGTTGAATTCAATTTTTTTTCTTTTCCTTCCTGCACTTCTCATTTTCCTCTCTCTTTCTTCAGCAGTGAACAGTCTCAAAGAGCAACATGTGGCTGACTCTAGTTCCCTCATTGGTCGTCATGATGTTCGATCCTCATTATTCCATTTAAACTATTGTTCGTGACATTTATTAATACGAAGTCAACAAAAATAGAGAAAATAAGTTCATAGAATGGTTATTGCACAGAAGGTGGTCACTTAGCTTCTCGTATCAAAGCCAGCTCTCTGCAAATCAACGAGTCCAACTCCCCTGCCCTTTCCCTGTAGCCCAACAGTTTTTTTTAATCATCAGATAATTATTCAATTCCCTTTTGAAAACCACAGTTGCATCTGCCTCCACCACATATTAAGACAGTGGATTCCAGGTTCTAACCATCTGCTGTGCAAAAAACATTTTCTTCAGGTTGCCATTGTCTCTTTTTCCAGTTGTCTTAAATCACTATTCTCTGGTTCCCAACTCACCTGGGGTTGCCTGAGTTTGGAGTCGCTCAGGCAGGCAGGCACATGATTCCAGATGTAGGTACAAAGGCATTCACCTACTAAATCTGTCAACTCCTTGGTATATGAAACATCCAGCCAGAATCGAAGTTGTAAAAAATAACAGTAATGATGTTAGCAGTCACATTATCAGACTCAAAGTTGCAACCCATTTCTTTCGAGAAGGTCTGTTGCCCATCCAGCTTCCAACCAGTTAAATCTGGAAATGGGCAGGCTGGAGGTTGGTTTGTGTCACAAGACAGATTTTTCATCCTCTAATCCAATACCCGCCCTGAATCTGCCTGTTTTGTAAGGTTAAGATTGCCTCCAATTACTTCAATTCTCCTGAGCAGGTCCGCAATGTTCTCAACATCAGTTTTGCTCAGGCATATTTTTGATTCCAATCAGAATTCTATTGCAAATCATTGATGTAAGCAACTTACCAAAATACAAGTGTCTGCAAGGTTCTTCAACGCTAATATTGATCCACCAGTTTCCTAATCTCATTTCTTAGACTGAAAATATTGGACTTGAACTTCTTAGAAGTGGCAATCAGCAATGGATGTCCCTCTGACCCCAGTTACTTATCCAAAATCCTGTCTTACCCATCCTTCCGACTCAGCGAGCAAGATCCAAATAGGGCAGCACATTCCTGGTGCCCAGTGTTGAGTGCAGCAGCATTGAAAGGTAGGGAGCCACACCCATTTTTACAGCACTAGCTGAAATGTAAGTGGGTAGAATTTGAGGGTCAGGCCTCTGGGAGCCAGGTCCAAGGATGGAGTGCGGAAGTGGAGAATAAAATCCCATGGGCACTATGCCGGCCACCCAATCACCCTCCCTACCACAATTTTACCAACGGATGGAGAGCTTTTGGGTAGCTGCTCAGCTATGAGCCAATTCAGGCCCGAATCAATGGAATTTATCCAGCGGCGGGAGAGACTCATGCCAAGCATTCAGCTTGGCAGCTGTTACTGCATGGGCTGATAGAAACATAGAAAATAGGAGTAGGCCATTTGGTCCTTCAAGCTTGCTCCGCCATTATGATCGTGGCAGATCATCCAACTCAATAGCCTGACCCCCGCCTTTCCTCCGTATGCATTGATCCCCTTCGCTTCAAGAGCTATATCTAATTGCTTCTTGAAAACATGCAATGTTTTGGCCTCAACTGCTTTCTGTGGTACCAAATTCCACAGGCTTATAATTCTCTGGGTGAATAAATTTCTCATCATTCCTAAAATGTTTACCCCTTATCCTTAGGCAATTACTCCTGGTTCTCACCTCCACTATCAGGAACTTCCTTCCTGCATCTACCCTGAGAAGTCCTGTTGGAATGTTATAGGTTTCTATGAGATGGTGCGCAACGGGGGAGTGCCTCATTAATTGGCCTGGTCCATCAGAGAGGCCCCCGATCTCTCCCTACTCCTCGGCCTGTTTACCCAAGCCCCCACCTCCCCTTCCCAGGTCCTGCAAGCCTCACCCCGGCAAGACCGCCGATGTAACTCCAGTACTGGCCCAGTCACTCCCCTTACTACAGGTCTTACTGCAGTACCAGCAGTTGGTACTACTACTGGTGACTTTGTTGGTAATGGAGAGCTGCCGGTCTCTGATTGGCTGCCAGTTGACTGAGGCAGGCCTTCAGGTTGTGAGTGGACATAAATCCCACCTCAGTCCACTTAATGGCCAGTCAACCATCAAATGGTTGCGGGGGCAGCTGGGGGCAGGACAACAGCCCAAATGTAAAATCCAGCCTATTTTCTTTTTTCTCTTCAGTATTCTCACCTTACTCATAATATGTCCATTAAAGTGTTCCAGGTAAGTTTGGTTTCCAGTTGGCAATTGCAATGATTCAGGTAATAACAATAATAAGTTTTTAGTCGCTCCTCATATGTTATAATAATCATAATTTTCTTGCCCAAGGAAACTTGTAGTGGTTTTAGTAAAGCAGGCTCAGTAGTTTCCTTATTACACAGTATCTACCTCCAGTTTTAAAACCTCCAGTTTTAAGACTTACCTGGATAGTCACATGAGCAGCCTGGGAATGGAGGGATACAAACGATTGGTCTAGTTGGACCAAGGAGCGGCACAGGCTTGGAGGGCCGAAGGGCCTGTTTCCTGTGCTGTACTGTTCTTTGTTCTTTGTTAGTTAAAATGTTATGAAAAGTTCAAACTGAAACTACGACTGATTCCAAGTGGTTGAACGACTTGTGATCCACTTTAAGATGTGATAGTTACTTAATCCTGCAGAGGGATGACCATTGCCAGAATTTTACCGGAACGTCCACCCCAGAATCAGGGCGGGCAAGGCTCGCAGAATGGCATTTTCCCTTGGCCTTGGGCGGGATCTTACAACCCGGGCGGGCGAGACGCTAAAACTCTGGCACAGGTGTCTGCATGCCTTACTGTTTATTGCACCAAATCCTTTGTTAAAATCTGAATGCGTTATAACTATTTTTCCTCTCTGCTGTAAAACTTAACATACATATCACAGAATCAGAGAATTGTCACAGCACAGAGGGAGACTATTTGGCCCATCTTGCCTGCACTGGCTCTCCAAATGAGCATTATGACTTAGAGCCATTCTCCTGCTCTTCTCCATAAACTTGCATCTTAGTTCTATTCAAATAATCATCTAACGCCCTCTTGAATGGTTCGATTGAACCTGCCTCCACCACAGTTCCAGGCAGTGCATTTCAGACCCAAACCACTCGCTGTGTGAAAACGTTTTTTCACACATTGCATTTACTTCTTTTGAAAATCACTTTAAATCTGTGCCCTCTTGTTCACAATAGTTTACGAGCAGGAACAGTTTCTCCCCACCTACTCTGTCCAGCCTCCTCATTATTTTGAACACCTCTTTCAATTCTCCTCTTAGCCTTCTTCTCGCCAAGGAGAATAGTCCCAACTTCTCCAATCTATTGTCATAAATGAAGTTCATCATTCTTGGAACCATTCTTGTAAATCTCTTTTGCACCCTCTCCAATGCATTCACATTCTTCCAATAGTGTGGCAATCAAAACTGTACACAACTGTATACTTCAACTCGTCTACATAAAAAGACATACAAAACTTAAATCCTTTTGTCTTGAATTTAGCTTAAGTTTAGAGCTTTGTGACCTTCTTCTAATGAAACTGTTTTACATTATAAAATACATTGAACTTCATGGGTTTTCAGCCTTTTTGATAATGCTTGCAAACTCGTATAAAACAAAAGATAAATGAGGACTGGTAGTGAATCGCTGAAATAGGAATTTGAACCTGTCTGTGATGGTCAATATATTCATGAATACTTGACACAATTATAGTGAAAAGCAGGTTAATATTACTGCTCACAGTTAACCTGATTTCTTAAATTTTAACATTTCCATATATCTTCCAGCGATTCAAGTTAATCTATGAAACCATTTCAGTGCTGATCACATGGTTCTTGGTGAGAGTATAATACATTTAACGATTTCTGGGCCAGCATTTGTGATGTGAGCAATACAAGGTGAAATAGTATTTTGTTCTTGGTTCTTGTCCTGAGTGTGAAACAAAAAAATCCTGCCATCTGGTGGCCTTTTTTTGCATTCACTGTCCTAGCTTGTCCATGGGTACCAGTCTCCAACTTTTAGGAATTCATTTATTTATTTGTTCACGGGATGTGGGTATGCCTGGTTAGTCCAGCATTTATTGCCCATTCCTAATTGTCTTTGACGTGATGATGAGCTGCCTTCTTGAACCGCTGCAGTCCATGTGGTGAAGTACAACGGCACTGCTGTTAGAAAGGGAATCCCAGGATTTTGATCCAACAACAGTGAAAGAGCAGCAATATGGTTCCAAGTGAGTATGGTATGTGGCTTGGAGAACTTGCAGGTGGTAGTGTGCCCATCTGCTATACTTGTCCTTTTAAGTAATAGAGGTCATGGATTTGGAAGACACTGTTGAAGGAGCCTTGGTAGGTTGCTGCAGTGCATCTAATAGATGGCAAATGCTGCTGCCACTGTGTGTCAGTGGTGGAGGGAGTGAATTTTAAAATGGTGGGTCGAATGCCAATCAAGTGAGCCGCTTTGTCGCTTCTTAAATGTTATTGGTGCTGTATTCATCCAGGCAACTGAAGAGTATTTCATCATACTCTTGACTTGTGCTTTGTAGACAGTGGACAGCCTTTGGGGAGTCAGGTTGGGTGTTAATCTCCAAAAAATTCACAACCTCTGACCTGCTCTTGTAGCCATAGTATTTACATGGCTGGTCCAGTTCTGTTTCTGGTCAATGATAATCTCCAGGATGTTAACTGTGGGGGATTCAGTGATGGCAATGCCATTGAATTTACAGGGGAGATCGTTAAAGTCTCTCTTGTTGGAGATGGTCACTGCATGGCACTTGTGTATTCAGCAAAGAAGCACAAAGATTGATTAAGACGGGAAAACAAGAGAGTAAATTTGCAAGTAACTGTGAAGCTTCTCTAAGAACATAAAAAGAAAAAGATTATTGAAGACACATGTGGATCCTAGAGAAATTAATGGGACTGAAAGTCAATAAATCCCCAGGGCCTGATAATCTACATCTCAGGTTTATAAAGGAGGTGGCCATGGAAATAGTGGATGCATGGGTTGTCATCTTCCAACATTTTGTAGCTTCTGGAACAGTCGCTGCAGATTGGAAGGTGGCAAAGGCCAAATTTTAAAAAGTGGGGAGGGAAATCAGGAAATTACAGACTAGTTAGCCTAACATTAATGGTAGGGAAAATGCTAGAATATATCATAAAGAATGCAATAATAGGACAATTAGAAAATATCAACAGGATTAGACAAAGTCAATATGGATTTATAAAAGGGAAATCATGTTGGACAAACTGACTGGAGTTTTTTGAGCATGTTACTTGTAGACTAGATAATGGAGAACCAGTGGATGTGATGTATTTGGACTTTCAGAAAGCTGTTGATAAAATTCCACATAAAATGTTAGCGTGCAAAATTGTAAATACTGTGTCATGAGATTGGGAGTAATATATTGGCATGGATTGAGAATTGGTTTGCAAACAGGAAGCAGACAGGAAACGGACTGGGAATAAAGGGGTCTTTTTCGAAATGGCAGGCAGTGGGGTCCCGCAGGGCCCCAGCTATTCACAATACATATCAATGATTTGGATGAGGGAACCAAATATGTTATTTCTAAGTTTGCTGGTTACACTAACATGGGGTAAAGGTGAGCAGTGAGAAGGATGTTAGGCAGTTTCAAGGCGATTTAGACAAGTTGAGTGATTTGGCGAAAACATGGATAAATATGAAGTTATCCACTTTGGATGGAATAACATAATGGCAGAGTATTATTTGAATGGAGATGTATTGGGAAATGCTAACATACAAAGGGACCCGAGTGTCCTCGTTCATCAGTCATTGAAAGCAGGTACAACAAGTAGTTGGGAAGACAAATGGTATATTGGCCTTTATTGCAAGAGGACAAGAGTTCAGGAGTGAGGATGTCTTACTGCAGCTGTACAGGACCATGATGAGACCACACCTGAAGTATTGTGTGAAGTTTTTATTTCCTTATCTAAGAAAAGATATATTTGCCATCGAGGGAGTGCAACGAATGTTCACCAGGCTGATTCCTGGAATGGCAGAGTTGTCGTATGAGCAGAGATTGAGTCCACTGGGCCTGCATTTGCTGGAATTTTGAAGAATGAGGGGATTTAATTGAAACATATAAAACTCTGACAGGGCTGGACGCGGGGATTTTGTTTCCTCTGACTTGGGGACGGGGGGGCGATGGGGGATTGAGAACAAGGGGTAACAGGCTCAGGATATGGGGTAGGCCATTTAGGACTGAGATGAGAAAAAACTTCTTCACTCAAAGGATGAACTAATTGAATACCTTGCTGAAGAAGGGAAAGGGTTAATGTTTTTTGTACTCAATGTATTTTGTACCTAAAAGGTTGAACTTTGGACCTGGAATGTATCACAAACATAACGTTTCCTTGTGGCGAGTCATCCCTTTTTTATATTGCTCCTGGTAGTAGCATAAGCCATTTGTTCATGTCTTTCATCTTTTACTTTAGCATAAGCCATTTGTTCATGGTTCCCTCGCTTGTTTATATCATTCTGATAAAACAGACAGTTGAATATAGATTTTAGTCTTTCTTTCTCGTAGGCTTGTCTATGATTTAAACAGAGGAAGCAGCTACCAATTGGTAGAGTGCGAGAATGGCCGTTTGAAGGAGGACTCCCACTGGGACAACTGCACTCGTACTCAGTCACCTCAAAGGAAAAGCTGCGGGAAGAGCAGGGGACCAGAGGTGACACCTTGACTGCAACGACCAGAAAAATTGTGCTTTATGACCCAAGAATACCAGATGGTCTCTAACCATGATCCAGAGACTATCAGAAGCTGTTAAAGGAACTATAATTTACGATCAAGGATTGTTAACTGGACTTTGCTTCATGACTTGAATTGGGAACCCTGATGTATAAATATCCATGCTTCTTGTGTTCAGTGAGAACTTTGGCTTCCGCTTTCAAGGGGTCAGGTTCTCCCATAAGCTTGTGAGAATAAAGCCTGACTGTATTTTTTGACTCATACCAGCCTATAGAGGTATATTTTCCGACTTCACTTGCCACAGAAGGCTGTGGAGGCCAAATCATTGAATGTTGTTAAGAAGCAAACAGATCAATTCTCCACTCTAAAAGTGTCAAAGGGTTTGGGGAGAGCACTGGAGTAAAGTGTTGAGATACAGGATCAGTCATGATCATGTTGAATGGCAGAGCAGGCTCAAAGTCCATGCCTGAATATTGTCCAGGTCTTGTTGCATATGGCAGGACTGCTTCAGTATCTGAGGAATTGCGAATGGTGCTGAAAATTGGGGCCAACAGCATTACCCTGAGGACTACCTGCAGTTATGTCATGAGACTACGATGATTGACCTCCAAAAACCATAACCAATTTCCTTTGTGCTAGATATGCCTCCAACCATGGAGATTTTCCCTGATTCCTATTGACTTCAGATTTGCTAGGGTTCCTTGATACCACACTGTCAAATCTGCTTTCACTCTCACTTCACCTCTTGAGTTCAGCTCTTTTGTTCACATTTGGATCACGGCTGTAATGAGGTCAGGAATTATATGGTCCGAACAGAACCCAAACTGAACATCAATGAGCAGATTATTGCTGAGTAAGTGCCAGTTGATAGCACTGTCAACACATTCCATCATTTAGTTGATGATCGAGAGTAAACTGATTGGATGATAATTGGTCAGGTTGGGTTTGTTTGCTCTTCATGGTCACATGTATCCTAGACTCAACCATCTTCAGACGCTTCATCAATGACCTTCCCTCCATCACAAGGTCAGAAGTGGGGATGTTCACTGGCAAGTAACATTCATGTTACACAAGTGCCAGACAATGATCATCGCCAGCAAGAGGGAATCCAACTATCAGCCATGACATTCAAGGGTATCACCATCACAGAATTCCCCTATTGTTGACAACTCGGGGTTACCATGACCAGAAATTGAACTGGACCAACCATAAAAATACTGTTACTACAAAATCAGTTCAGTAGCTAGAAATTCTGTGCAGGTAATTCACTTCCTTTTGTAATCTGCCTTAAGGAATAGCAGCATGAGATCACTAGAAAGAAAGTTTATCATGCCATCCAGTCTTAGTTTCAATTTTACCTTTGAGCAGAGCACATACCCACAGCTCTGCCTCGGATGGCTTAAAGTTTGCTATCCATATAGATCTGTATTCATGTATCTAATCTCAATAATTGAGTCAGCATGTTTGGCCAATCTCTTCTGAGTGATTGTGCCTTTATATCATTAGAAACAACACAACATGGTGCTCAGCAGCGGTCAAACAGACTGGCAGCAAGATTAAGTACAATTACAACATGGTGAACAGTCTTAGATCATGCTATGTAGCATAAGACAACCCTCAGCATTCTGGTCAGACCACAATGGAGTCGCAGTGTCAGAGAAAGCTGAAATCACAGCATGGCAACTACAGAAAAAAGCACTAAAGACATAGTGCAAAGATAGTGCTCAAGTAGCAAGCTGGTAAGCAGACGGATCTCTTGTGGTAAGATTGCAGTGCATAGCCTATCAGTTCAGTGCCTGGGACAATGCATTGAGGACGCGCAAGAGGTTAGGTCAGGTGGGAAAGTCAAGTGACTAGGGGTGTGGGCTGGATTGATAGCGAGCAATAAAGTTCAACAAAATAAAAAACACTGGCATAAAAATTAAGCAAGAGACGATTTTGATGACAAATGGCAAAGCTTAGGAAAAGAAGGATAAAGCAGTGAAAGAGACGCTCATTCCAGGTACTACAGGAGCAGAAAGGTAAAAGGGATATTGTTAGAATGCCCATAAAATTCTCCAGTTTGTCTTCAGCCGCAGTTGACCTACTAACCAAATTTAATATTTTTAAACAGTATATAGAGCGATAGTTTGATTCAGTTGTGTCTGAACCAGACAAGCAAGACATAAAAATTTGCCTAATAATTAGGATTGAAGATCTACACATGCTGAATACATTGGGATTAATGTAAGAAAAGCTAGATCCCCAAAAGATATGGGCTACATTAGAAGCCTGGTTCAATATCAGGTTAAACTTCTGTATTCATCAACTACAGTTCATGTCATTTGAACAACAGCCTCCAGAATCCATAGACCACTTTATCAGCAGATACAGAGAAAAGGGTACATAATGTGACTTTTTCAAACACAGAGTTAACCGTTGAGTTGAGGACTGCATCCATTTCCATGGAAGAATTCCAGAAAGACCTGCTAGACAAGCCCAATATGTGGAGCATTGAAGAGCTGCTAAAGGATGGATGCAAGTACGAAGTGAATCTTGTAGGTTGACAAAGCTCTCAGGTCCCATCTATTACCTTCATTGTTTATGCGCTCACTAGAACACCCAAACCAAGCAAGACATATGGAAAATGTGACCTTCTGCATGCATCAATGAAATGCCCAGCTTTCCAGCAATTCTGCAAGGCATGTGGCAGAAAGGGCTATTGACACTGACAGTACACTAGGGCAAAGGCTGATGCAGCCAGAAAATGCCATGCATTGACCAAACAGACCGTACACAATGGGGACGAATCTCCGGCCCTGCACACTCATCGTGCTGGGGCCGCGCGGGGTCAGAGAATCATCGAGAAGGAACATAGCACATTTAGCACCAGCAAGAATCCCTTTTGGGATTCACCCAGCCCCACACCCCAACATAGTCTGGTTCCCATCCAGCGAGGTGCAAACCAGATTAGCAGATTTAAATAGTTATGCCTAGTCAGTTTCAAGCTGGATTCTTCCTGATCCTGAGGTTCACCAATCCTTGGGCTCAGCGGGAGACCAGTCATGATGACCATGCCAGGTGGTTTAGAGGCCATTGAGCCTCTGGGTGGTAGAGGTCACCTGGATCCCACTGCCAATCTGGCACTGCCAGGCTGCCAGAGCATGGGGTAGCAGGGCCTAAAGGGAGCAGGGCATGATGGGAGCCCCATTGGGAAGGTCCTGGTGCCAGCAATTTATGCATGGGGGGAGATTAGGCCATCAATCTATATTTGGCGGGTGTTGGGAGGGTTTCAACTTTACTTTGAGATCAGTGCGCCCTTAAAAACATGCCCGATCTTTGTTAATCTCAGCTTGCCAGCTTGTTTAAGGCAAGCCCCTCTCCAACTCAATGCAAAACTCACCCCCACTCAAAAAATGGGACAAGCTAGCAATCTCATTTCTAAAGTCAGACAAGTAGTAATACCAGGATCGTTGCGACCCAATATTCTTCAAAAACATCATTTCTCTCTCATTGGCACAAATCAGATGAGAAGACTCGCAAGAGACAATCTGTTGACCCGGTATTGAACAAAGAATAAACACTCAGCTCTGCAGCTGTTGTCTTCAAGCTTACTATCCATGTACATTGGTTCTCAAGTGCCTAGTCTCAATAGATGACCCAACACCATGTTTATCCAATTTCTTAGAGTAATTGGTGTCTATCACCACAATTATGCAATATTCTTGACTCCCCTAAGCATGTCCATCATCTTTAAGGCACAAGTCAGAGTGAGATGGAATGCTTTCCACTTGCCTGGATGAATACAACTCCTGCAACATGCAAGAAGCTTGACACCATCGAGAATCAAGCAACCTGCTTGATTGACACGCAACCCACGTACATAAGAACATAAGAACTAGGAGCAGGAGTCGGCCATCTGGCCCCTCGAGCCTGCTCCGCCATTCAACAAGATCATAGCTGATCTTTTCTTGGACTCAGCTCCACTTACTCACCCGCTCACCATAACCCTTAATTCCTTTACTGTTCAAAGATTTATCTATCCTTGCCTTAAAAACGTTCAATGAGGTAGCCTCAACTGGTTCACTGGGCAGGGAATTCCACAGATTCACAACCCTTTGTGTGAAGAAGTTCCTCCTCCACTCAGTCCTAAATCTGCTTCCCCTTATTTTGAGGCTATGCCCCCTAGTTCTAGTTTCACCCGCCAGTGGAAACAACTTCCCTGCTTCTATCTTATGTATTCCCTTCATAATCTTATATGTTTCTATAAGATCTCCCCTCATTCTTCTGAATTCCAATGTTCCAATGAATAGCCCCAGTCTACTCAGTTCTCTCTCTCTCAACTCTGGAATCAACCTAGTGAATCTCCTCTGCACCCCCTCCAGTGCCAGTATATCCTTTCAAGTAAGGAGACCAAAACTGTAAACAGTACTCCAGGTGTGGCCTCACCAGCACCTTAGACAGCTGCAACATAACCTCGCTGTTTTTAAACTCCATCCCTCTAGTAATAAAGGACAAAATTCCATTTGCCTTCTTAATTACCTGCTGCACCTGCAAACCAACTCCCTTGAGATTCCTGTACAAGGACACGCAGGTCCCTCTGCACAGTAGCATGCTGCAATTTTTTACCAATTAAATAAGTCCATTTTGCTGTTATTCCTACCAAAATGGATGACCTCACATTTACCAACATTGTACTACATCTGCCAGACCCTCACCCACTCATTTAGACTATCTATATCTCTTTGCAGACTTTCAGCATCCTCTGCACACTTTACTCTGCCACCCATCTTAGTGTCATCTGCGAATTTTGACACACTACACTTGGTCCCCAACTCCAAATCAGCTATGTAAATCGTAAACAGTTGCGGTCCCAACACTGATCCCTGAAGCACACCACTAGTCACTGATCGCCAACCAGAAAAACAACCGTTTACCCCCACTCTTTGCTTTCTGTTAGTTAACCAATCCTCTATCCATGCTAATACATTACCCGTAACACTGTGCATCTTTATCTTATGCAGCAATCTTTGGTGCGGCACCTTGTCAAATGCCTTCTGGAAATCCAGATACACCACATCCACAGGTTCCCCATTGTCCACTGCACATGTAATGTTCTCAAAGAAATCCACCAAATTAGTCAAACATGACCTTCCCTTCATGAACCCATGCTGCATCTTACCAATAGGACAATTTATATCCAGATGTCTCACTATTTCTTCCTTGATGATAGATTCAAGCATTTTCCCTACTACAGAAGTTAAGGTAACCGGCCTATAGTTACCCGCCTTTTGTCTACCTCCTTTTTTAAACAGTGGTGTCACATTTGCCACGTACAATGGCAACTGGGAGTACCATCTACAAAATGCACTGCAGCAACTCACAAGGCTCCTTCAACCGCCCATTCCAAATCCATAATCTGTACCTCTTAGAACAAGATTGTTCAACCTTTTTGCAGCAATTCAGCCAAAAAATGGGACTTCTAACAGTGCAAAGGTGCTTTAGTACTGTACTAAAGTGCCAGCCTTGATTTTTGTGAGACTTGAAACCGGAATCCTTGATTTAGAGGCAAGACAGCTACCAGCTGAGCCATGGCTGGCATTCTTGATTTCCATGCTTGCATATTCTGCACAATTGCAGGAGTACTAGAGGCAAGGGGTTATGGCCGCGTGGATTCCACATGGTAGTGAATGGCGATCAAGTCTGGTTAACCTCCTAGCCTATTCTTCATTTAGTAAGTTCATTTCTTTATCTGATACTAATTTATATATTTTTTAAAGTTTATTTTATTTGAAGTGGACAGGCACACAAGTAATTTGTGAATGTCTTGCATATATCCAGGTCAAATTAACTTCTAAATACAATTCCAAGTATTAACTATTGGATTTTTATACTCACTTTAGCCAGCAGAGGAGATTGCTCACCCTTTATAAAACTCTGCTGATTTTAATGTTATTTAATGCTTACTGTTTTAATATTTCCAACTTGTTTACAATGTGAAGTCCAAATTTTATTCAGATTGTATTTTATTTTTTGGTAATATTTTTAAAGGTTACATTGTGTATTTTTTGTCAGTGCAAAAGTTTCCACTATTATGTGGACCAAGAAGAAGCACTATGCATTTTAAGAGCAGTCTGTGAGAACTAATAATGGAAGATCATACAGGTCCATCAATATCCAGATTCACTTATATTCATGGTGCGGAACCCAGGTCATAAATGAACTAGGTTTCTAACCCATGAGTTTGAATGAACTGAGGATGTGATAAACATCTCGATGCTTCAGCTAACTACAGCCATGTGTGACTCCTGCTCCCCAGCAGGCAGTGGATGCCACAGGCCTTATAGCAAGAAGGGTGTGTGATCACACATCACATCTAGCTAATGAGATCTTCGGGGGACAACACTGAATCCCAGAGTAGGGAAGAACTTTATTGCCCCAAGCAATCAGCACCATAACACTACAGGAAGCAGTAGAAAGAAGGGAAGCAGCAACAAAGCAAAGAACAAAGAGAGAAGAGGCATTATTAAATAGAGATAGCTGTGGAATTAAAACCATGTGTAACATCTGCTAACAGTGATGCCGTGCATAAGGTGGCCACAGTTTCAATGAAATAATTAACCATCTTAAATTTCTCTTGTTACGTGTCACAGGCTAACATGGTGTTTGTTTCTAATTAATAATTTTTCTCTACATTTAAATTCATTACACAAAGGAACCGGGCGCTATAGTAGATTGCAATGCTATTCTTTCACCTCTAGATCCCTGGCTTGAAATCCAATCCAGAGAGAAGGGATAAGAGTATTTTCTCTCACACTTGTGCTACCTGTAAGAGGCCTCAACTCAGTTTCTAGTCAGTGGTTATGCACAGCACAAACTGCTCCTATTGAGCCTTGAAGTGCCAATCTCATTCTGAGGTTGATGCAGTCTGTAGAAATATCATATTGGTGCAGTAGGTGATAGTTTCTGAGGTTGGAGTGAAAGCACATTGTTTTTATTTTAACTATTCCAACAATCTCTTGTGCAGGTTTCCTAGTTACACCCTTTGCTCTGGTGATGCTGTAGAAAGTGATTATTCATAAACTTAGAATTAAACATAATTTAGTCAGAATTTGTAACTACCTTCAAAAGGGCAATTAGGGATGGGCAATAAATGCTGGACTTGTCAGCAGTGCCCACATCCCATGAATTAAAAAAAACCTTAAGTGTGGTTGCTGCGTCTCAAAACTTTAATCTAATAGTTGATGTTCTGTAACACTGCTGCTGGGTGAATCAGAAGTATTATAAAATGCTATGCAAAGTACCATAATTAAGAGCATTCATTTATCAGCAGCAGGGAAATCCTGGGTATGTTAGTGCCAGACTGGGATCTGAATGGACTAGTGTTTTAAAAGAAAAAAGGCTTGCATTTATATACCATTTCTCATGATCGCCAGACATCTTTCAGTGTTTTACTGACAATTAAGTACTTTGGAAGAGTACGGTTAAAATGTAGCCAATTTGCACACGACATCTTCCTGCAAACAATAATATGATAATGATCAGATAATATTTTTGTGATGTTGACGGAGGGATAAATATTGGCCAGGACACCGGGGATAATTCCCCTATTCTTCAAAATAGTGCCATGGGATGGTTCTTTAATGTCCACCTGAGAGGACAGACAAAGCTTCAGTTTAACATCTCATCTGAAATGTGGCACCTCTAACAGTGCAATACTCCCTCACTACTGCACTGGAGCACAGCTGTAACTTTTGTGCTCAAGTCCTGGATTGGGATTAGAAAGCAAAATATTGTGACTCAGAAGAAAGAGAAATACTTTTAAGAGAAATTGTGGGGTCCGGAAGAACAATAGCCGTATTGTCTGAAAATACTGCCCATTGGAGTTCTGGGAACACATGGGCAGGTTCCACATCTAAGATCAGTGGGAGAAGGAGAATGATCCTGCGATCTAGGAATTTTGGGTTAATCTTCCATGAGGGAACACTGAAAGGGGGATCCTTTGGTTTGGAAACAATGTGGGGTGAAGGATTTAATAGATTTGTGGGCAAGGGAGGCCTGGGCAAATGGGACCAAAGTGCTTTGAAACCTTTGGGTCATTAGGTCCTTCTGTTCTTGTCACCCCAATATCCTTCACCCAAAGTAAGTTCCCACCTGTCAGGATCCTTTCCAACCTACCTTTTTAGTATTCCCTATCATATTCTTTATCATGAACCATCTCCTATATTAAGTCACTTAGCGTATTTGCTGACTAATGCAGTCTTTAATACACATAAATTTCCATAAACAAACAAAAGTTTCTAGATTATGAAGTTTCCCAAGTTTTACCAAAAAAATGCATATTTAAGCAACATGACCGAACTGTTGTTTCTCAGAAAGAGCAAAAATTTTTTAATTAGATTTGCATAGCTTCAGGACTTACTGTAATACAAAAGTAAAATGCTATAGAAGCTGGAGACCTAAAGCAAAAATTGAAATCTGAATAAAATCTGAAATTTCCTGCATTTTCTGTTTTTATTTCAGGCGTTGCTGTGATTGACATAACACGAAAGGCGGCCAAGTCAAATAACGCAAGTTACTTACGAGAGCAATGAAAATTGTTTTCTAAATATCAACAGCTGGGAGAGTAAGTAAATCTGGCAAACAAACTGAAGGGGAAGAACCCACGCAAACTGCCAAGCATTTTAAATTTGGATCTGGTCGGCAAGAAAGTTCATTTCTAAGAGGAGTCAGTAGAAGTCAAGGGGCAGAACTGGCAAAGTCAGCCAGCAGTATAATGGGACGGACATGGATTTTGCAGATATGCAGTTCAGGGTCTGGAGATATTTTTCTGGAAAATTACGTGGTCTCGAGACTGATGACATTTTGGGTTGTAGCAGGGTCTCAGACGAAGTAAGCCTAACACAAATAGGCAGACAATTATATATATGGACCTCCTTACGAAACCAAGTTACATATGAGGGCAGCCTATGTATTTTAATATGTAAAAAGCTGTAATTCATACAGAAAAGTGAGTTTGTTACAGTTTTTGGTATCCTGCGCATGCAGAGCTCCATTGCCAGAAGAGTTAGAGAACCTCGATGTTATACAGAGGAGCAATAGTGCCACCTAGTAGTTGTAGTATAAGACTTTATATTATACAGCACATATCATCATGTTTTAAATTAAGAAATACTGAACAACATTGACACCTAATTAATTTTGACCTAAACATCCATATTCAAAAGTTACAGGAAGTAGTGCAATGGCCTGTAAGAAGAGGATGCCATAGTACAGAATAATGAGGCAAAAACATTGAGGACAGAGTTTTTCAGATGGCACCCCGCCGATGACAGCAGCACCGCAGACTTTTAATGCTCTATTTTTTGGAAGGAGGGGATTTACTTTCTTCATTTGTGAGGAAGTCCTACCTCAGAGAGCTGCCAGCCAATGCGGTCCCAGCAGCACCACCAGGAGCACTGGGCACTGCCAGGACTATGGGCAATCCCACAAGTCTTACTTCAGAGTCCACAGTGACCAGGTAAGTCTCGTGGCAGGGCCAGGAGAGAGAGCTGGGGAAGGTGGGAAGATTGAGGTGAGGGTCATGATGGCAAGGACATAAAGGGTGGGGGCTGAATGGGGATGAGCAGGCCTTGGGGACATCTGTTCCGGAAAGGGGACCAATGATAGAGGCTCCTCCCCCACCTCAATTTTTCCACCCGAGGCCTGAGCAAGGTGATCTGCCGGACTTCCACCCCCATCCCTGAAGTCCTCCTCCTGTTCTCAAAATTGCAGCAGGCAGACGGGAAGCGGTACTAAAGTGGCCATTAATTTTCCACTTAAGGGCCTCAATTGGACAAAGTGTGGACAGGCCACCATAGGCCTCATTGGCCCCCTGTAAAATTGCAGACAGGTCAGGAGGGGATGGGTAGATTACCTGCGGAATTTAATAGTCTCCATGCCTGAAAATCTGTTGGGCTGGGACTGTAAAATTCTGCCCTGCGTTACTAGGTTTTCACAAAGCCACTTTTTATACATCAGACATATTGTGAGATCAACAATTAGTTTTCTCAGTTCTTGGCAGAGTATATCATGCTACCCGCAAACAAACACAGAAATTAATGTCTGTAAAAACTTTGCTCTTGGCACTTGAGTATGTACTGCAAGCTGACATTTCAGTACAGTACTGAGGAGGAGCCTTCAAATCAGATGAAAGACAGGTTGAAAGATCACGTGAAAGACCTATTGCACTACTTAAAAATATCCGGGAGGTCTGACAAGCATTCCTTTCTCAACCATCACAATCACAAACAATGGAGGAGATTTAGAAAGCCAGAAGGTAAAAGAGAGAGCAATTCCTAATCAGATGTCACATGATCAGGTGACATGTGGTCTGAACATTGTGTGACTGAATCTCCAGGATTGACTCAAACCAGAGTTCGCAATCTTAGCAGGCAGTGTGGACTTGCAACATCTGGGGTGAGATTCTCCAGCCTTCCAGCTATGTGTTTCCCGCCAACGAGAGGTGGTGCATTGTTTGCCAGTGGTGGGATTCTCCGGTCCCACCGCTGTCAGTGGGAATTCCCATTGGCGTCACCCCACACCAGCGGGAAACCCATGGATGGGGGTGTGCTGCTGGCAGGACCAGAGAATCTCGCCGGTATGAACAGCCGGAGAACTCCGGCCCAGACCTATTAACTTTGTGATTTGTGAGAAAGTTCATACTCTGCTACAGTTATTTTATAGAGATTGTGAGAAGTAGTCAGGCAGCATCTGTGGAGAAAGAAATAGAGTTAATGTTACAAGGCAAATATGATTCTTCTTCAGAACTGAAGGAGGGTAGAAATGCGATGGGTTACTTGCTATCAACAGTGGGATATGTGGTGATGAGGTGGGGGGAGGAAGAACGAAAGGGAAGGTCTGGGATAGGGTAGAAGACAATTGAGACTAAATGATAAAGATTTCATGTAACAAAAGGCAAGGGGAGTTGTAGTAAAGAGACAAAGGACTAGATCTTCAGGTAGTTGTAGTACTGGGTGCACTGCTGCTAATCACAAAGCTTTTTCTGATCCAATGATACAATCCATTTCTTCTGAAATCTTCCATTCCCAGCTGAAATAGAAATGGGCAGCAAAGACACTCCAGGGAAAGTCTAGTGAGTATAGGAGTTGGGGGAAGGAGAGGATAAATGTAATTTTTATGACAGTAACTGTCGTATTCATGTAAGATTTTATAGGTCTCACTCCTTTTAATGAGTAAGTATGGTTAGTGGATGGGTGAGTGGGTGGATGAATGAATAAGTGAATGAATGAGTAGGTGAGTGAGGTGAGTAGATGGGTAAGTGAGTAAGGTGGTTAGAGGTGGCTTGGAGGGTAATTGTGTGACCAAGTTGGGTGGGGAAGGGTATTCGGGTCTGGTCAGGAGGGTAGCCAGACCGGGAGCGGTAGTCAGATCTAGTCAGAGGGCTTAGTCAGGATTGACTGGGTAAGGTGTGAACAAAAAAAGCAAGCAACCAGAGCTTGTGCATGCTTACAGACTAAGCCTAGATGTTCTGCAAAGTAATCACCCAATCTGTGCGTGGTCTCCCTAATGTAGAGGAGACTGCATTGTAAGCAGCGCATACAGTATATTAAATTGAAAGAAGCAGAAATAAATCACTGTTTCACCTGGAATTAGTGTTTGGGGTCTTTGATGGTGAAGGGAAAAGAAGTAAAGGGACAGGTATTACACCTGCGGTGATTGAATGGAAAGATGCTGTGGGAAGGTTTGTGGGTGATAAAGGAGGGGACCAGGATGTCACTGAGACAATGGTCCCTTTGAAATGCTGACAGGTGAGGAAGGGAAGACATGTTTGGTGGTGGCAGCATGCTGGAGGTGGTGGAAATGACGGAGCATGATCCTTGATTGTGGAAGCTGGTAAGATGGCAAATTAGCACAAGAGGAATTACTTAACAATTCTGGGAGGCAAGGAAAAGGTGAGAACAGATGTGTGGGATATGGATCAGACATGGTTGAGCTTTAATGTTTTCTCAAATTTAAACAAGCTGATAGATCATGTGGATAAGAATTTCAAATATCATTGATATCCTCAAGGCTGCTCTCTCTGATCTAAGATGCAAACCCATTGGAGTAACTCAATGTCCTCTGTCAAAATGTCTCTTGCCATTACTATTGGTACTCAGAGGGATTTGAATATTCATGACCAAATGTGGCTCCAAAGAGCCCCAGGAAAACCAAAGTCAATGGAATCAGAGAGAAAACTCTCTACTGGTTGAAGTCATACCTGGCTCAAAAGAAGATGGCTATGGTGCTTGGAAGTCAATTACCTCAGTCCAGGAACACCACTGCAGGAATTCTTCCGGGCAGTGTCCTAGGCCCAACCATCTTCAGCTGCTTTATCAATGAGCATTCCTCCATCATTAGGTCACTGATGATGCACCATGTTCAGCATTATTCACTATGCCTCAGATACTGAAGGAGTCCATGCCCATATGCAGCAAGACCTGCACAACCTTCAAGCTTGGGCTGATAAGTGGCAAATTACATTTGGGCCACACAAATGCCAGGATGTGGAGATGAAAGCGTTGGACTGGGGTGGACAAGATGAGGTCATATTACACAAGGTTATATGTAGTCCAATAGGTTTATTTGAAATCACAAGCTTTCGGAGTGCTGCTCCTTCATCAGGTGACTTCACCTAATGAAGGAGCAGTTGTTGGACTATAACCTGGTGTCATGTGACCTCTCAACAAATGCCAGGCAATGACCATTTCTAGCAAGAAAGGATCCAACCATCTCCCCTTGACATTCAGTGGCATTACCATGACAGAATCCCTCACTATCTACATCCTAAGGGTTAGCATTAACTATAAACTGAACTGGATCAGCCATATAAATACTGTGGCTACAAGAGCAGGTCAAAGGCTGGGAATTTTGACCCCCTGACTCCCAAACACCTGTCCACCATCTGCAAACAACAAATCAGGAGTGCAATGGAATACTCTCCACGCCTGGATGAGTGCAGCTCCAGCAACACTCATGAACCTCGATACCATCCAGGTCAGCTTGATTGGTATCACATCCATTAGCTTTAACATCCACTCACAGCACCACCAACACTCTGGCAGCATTGGGCATCATCTACAAGTTGCACTGCAGCAACTCACCAAGCCCCCTCAGACATCACCTTCCGAACCTGCAACCTGGAAGGACAAGCGTAGCAGAAGCCTGGGAACACCACCACCTACAAGTTCTCCTCCAAGCCACACACCATCCTGCCAGACCTGCTGAGTTTTCCAAGTACTTTGCTTTTAATTAAAATTTCCAGCATCCACAGTTTTTGTCATTTGCATTTTCTATTTTTTTGTACAGTTTTTGTATTTTTTCACGTCAGAGAGGGGAATTCCTAATGTGGGAGGACGATACAGCCAAAAAAAGCACTAGTATATTTGAATCTATGAAAATGAGGTTTCCCGACCTTCCTGGGCAGGGACCACATTATGTCACTGGCGAGGGCAGGGAAAATGTGATCTCGCAGGCAAGAGTCTCTTTTTTTGACTCTCGCAGGATTTTGTGTCCGCATCACCTAAACCGACGGTGGTAATTCAGGTAGGTGGTTAGCAAAAAGTTAGAGGCAGGGAATAGTGGTGAATGGACCATTTTCTAACAGTAGCAAAGTGGTTAGCTCTGCTGCCTCACAGCACCAGGGACCTGGGTTCAATTCCGGCCTCAGGTCACTGTCTGTGTGGAGCTTGCACGTTCTCCCCGTGTCTGTGTGGGTTTCGTCCGGGTGCTCCGGTTTCGTCCCACACTCCAAAGATGTGCAGGTTAGGTTGATTGGCAATGTCAAATTGTCCCTTAGTGTCAGGGGGACAAGCAGGGTAAATATGTGGGATTACGAGGATAGGGCCTAGGTGGGAGGGCCTGGGTGGGATTGTTGTTGGTGCAGGCTCAATGGGCCGAATGGCACCCTTCTGCACTGTCAGGATTCTGTAATTCTAACTTGAGAGCCGTATTCAGTGTAGTCACCCATGTGTAGTACTTAGACCATTGCCGTTTTTGTTACATATAAATGACCAGGACCTGGGTTTAAGGAGTACAATTTCAAACTTGGCAGATTATACAAAACTTGATAACACAGTAAATAATGACCAAGATAGTTGTAATCCAAGAACATAGATGGACTGGCGGAAATGACGGACACATGACATGCAATTTAGTGCAGATAAGTGTGAAGCGATGCACTTATAGGGCAAAAGAAATCATACGATCATAATTAATAGGAGCAGGGGTAGGCTTCTGCCCATTGAGCCTGCTCTGCCATTCAATAAGATCATGATTGATCTGATTGTGGCTTTAACTCCACTTTCCTGCCTGTCTCCATATTCCTTGACTCTCTTGTAAATCAGAAATCTGGCTAGCTCAGTTGTGAATATATTCAATGGCCCAGCTTTCACTGATGTCTGTGGAAGATAATTCTAAAAACTAACTATCCTCTGAGAGACAAAATTTGCATGTCAGTCTTAAATGGGAGACCCCTTATTTTTAAATTGTGTCCCCTAATTCTACATTCCCCCATGAGTGGAAACATCCCTTCAGCATCAACCCTGCCAAGCCCCCTCAGAATCCTAATTGAAAGCAAGCTACTGTGATGCTGGACATCGGAAATAAAAACAGAAAATACCAGAACAACTCAACAAGTCTGGCAGCATCTCTGGAAAGAGAAACAGAGTAAACCTTCAAGTCCTCACTCATCCAGCAAATAGAGTGTATTTCATCACAGTCCTGACTTATGCCTTGTAGATGGTGGACAGGCTTTAACAGGCGAAGAAGCAACAGGACTGCCAGCTTCTGCTCCTCAACCAGTGGCAAGAATAGAACCCATCTGATGCGCTATCAATTAGGCAAAAGACTACTTGTGTGCCAATACAACTGTAGGCTTTTATTCATAACAGAATCAGGAGCACATCCCAACAAGTAACCGACCCGAACAGAACAAGGGGGAGGAAACAGCCACCTTTATACTAGGTGACAAGGGGAGGAGCCGAGCCGGCAGGGGATGTGTCCAGGCATAACAAACACACAACAGTGGTCCAGGTAGGACAAAGGTACAACTAAAGTCCACCACACCATCATAAAATGTATGTATATTGAGAGTGTGCAAACAGAATAAATGCAGCAAAAAACAAACTTCAAGGCAAGCTCTTTTGCAGAAAACACCAAAGAAAACACCATACTCTCAAGTACTGCTTACATTGACTCTTAAATCCAATCCTGCTAGATGAGTTCAGCATGGGTAGATATCATATGACATGTTAAATGCATTTTGGGGTTCTTATGCGATCATATTGTCTGCTTCCTGCAGACTAGATAAATGCCCAGTAAATTGACAACTGAGCAGTAAATCTCTGGATGAAATTTTAACTTTATAACTTTACTAATTCTCTCTCGATGGGGGAGTGAAAACTTCCCTGTTAAGTTAACTTCTTGAAATAGGTATTTTCGATTCTGACCACCAGAGGTCAGACCTAAGTATTGATGCAAGCCCCAGTTCTATTTGGAAACATTAGTTTCTCCAGTTCAACTGCTTTGAATTCACATTCTCTACTGATTGTATTTTATATAAAATGTAATAATTCTGTAGAAACATTTATAATGATGATGCATTGCGTAATATCTGTTTATTTGAAAAAAGCTATGGTCTCAAGTGTGAGAAAAATGGGTTTAACTATTTTTCCTTCAACCTCACTTGCCTCCTGCCACTTTCATCAAAATGGTTCAATTATTGCCTATCTGAGCTCTGAATACTATATGTGGCCTTGATTCCTTTTCCTCCAGTCTCAAACAATCCTTGACCCGAGTCCCAATGGGTGACAATTGTGGCAACTTCAACATCGGAGTTGGAAATAACATGGACCTCAGGGAGGTGTAGTTGACAGAGTCGGGGTAGGGAAATCCAGCCCCCTATTGTATCCTGCTCCCGAAAAAAATTGCCTGGAACACAGCCTTGTCATAACCAATACCTTGTTCTGTCAGAGACAAGTACAAGGCCTCATCATGGAAACACCCTCGCTCCGACTCGACTGTGTCATCATTCGAATGAGGAATTGCAAGGACATGCTTATCACCTACGCTATGACAGAAGCTGTTCCCCTTAGTTGAAGGGTCAGTCACAAGGGGATATAGGTTCAAGGTGAGGGTGTGAAGGTTTAGGCTTTGTTGTTTTCAATTCAGAAAAAGCCTTGTCCTTGTGGCTTATCAGTTCCTGGTTCAATGAGAACAACCAGTCTTGGTGTTTTCTGGTCGAGTGATCAAGCATCTCTTCGCAGGTCCTGAATAAGGTGGCCTCAAGGGCAGACCAGGCACTGTGAACATGACAGAAGCGGACGACTGCTGGACGATGTGGCAGCACGGTGGCACAGTGGTTAGCACTACTGCCTCACGGCGCCAGGGACCCGGGTTTAATTCCGGCCTCAGGTCACTGTGTGAAGTTTGCAAATTTTCCCCGTGTCTGCGTGGGTTTCCTCCAGACGCTCCGGTTTCCTCACACTGTCCAAAGATGTGCGGGTTAGGTGCATTGACCATGCTAAAGTGACCCTAGTGTCAGGGGGATTAGCAGGGTAAATATGTGGGGTTACGGGAATAGGGTCTGGGTGGGATTGTGGTCGGTGCAGACTCAATGGGCTGAATGGCCTCCTTCTGCACTGTAGGTATTCTATATTTGCTCAGTGGTTAACATCAATGGCGATGGCATTAGAAACCATGTCACAGGAAAATCAAAGACCCGATAAGAAATCCCTATTCATCCATTGTCTCACTGCCATCCTGATGACTCCTGGTGACTCAGACACAGTGTTCCCAGTGCATGGGCTGCCCTCGAGGCTCCTTATTCAGGACCTGTGTAGAGATGCTTGGTCACTCAGCCAGGAAATACCAAGACTGGTCATTCTCATTGAACCAGGAGCAAATAAGCCACGAGCACAAGGCTTTTTCTGAATTAGAAATAACAAAGCCTAAACCTCCTGCCCCTCACCTTGATCCTATGCCCCCTTGTGACTGATCCTTCAACTAAGGGTAAAGCTGTTTCTTATCCACTCTGTCCATTTCCCTCATAATCTTGTACACCTCGATCAATTTGCCCCTCAGTCTTCTCTGCTCCAGTGAAAACAACCCAAGCCTACCCAACTTCTCTTCATCACTTAAATGTTCCATTCCAGGCAGCATCCTGGTGAATCTCCTCTGCACCCCCTCCAGTGTAATCATATCCTTCCTGTGACATGGTGACCAAAACTGCACACAGTACTCTAGCTATGACCTCACTAAAGTTCCATACAACTCCAACATGACTTCCCTGCTTTTGTAATCTATGCCTTGATTGATAAACTGTAAGAAGTGTAAGATTGATAAAAGCAAGTGTCCCATATGCCTTTTTCACCTACCCTACTAACATGCCCTTCCACCATCAGAGATCTGTGGACAAACACGCCAAGGTCCCTTTGTTCCACAGAATGTCCGAGCATCCTCCCATTCATTGAGAACTTTCCTGTCAAATTACTCCTTCCGATGTGTGTCACCTCACACTTTTCAGGGTTAAATTCCATCTGCCACTTATCTGCCCATTTGACCATTCCAAGAACAGCTTCTTCCCTGCTGCCATCAGACTTTTGGACGGACCTACCTTGCATTAACTTGATCTTTCTCTACACCCTGGCTATGACTGTAACACTACATTCTGCACTCTCTCTTTTCCTTCTCTATGTATAGTATGTTTTGTCTGTATAGCGCACAAGTAACAAGTAACTTTTCACTGTATACTAATACATGTGACAATAATAAATCAAATGCTTATCAAATCAAACATCAGCACCCCACTGACCCAGATAATGAATGGAAAACTCAGAGACAGAGGAACACTAGAATAAGGCTATAGACTTAAGATGTGGTTTGACAGGGTATACTCTTGCATGCAGGACATCAGGAACAGAACTACATAACCACACAGAAGAAACTCAGATAATGCAGAGCCCAAGTATCTGGGCTCCCCGCAGACAACAGGATACTGACACTGACACTCCCCCCCACCCACCCTCCCCTCCCCCCACACCAAGGGAACCTAAACCTCAAGAAAGAGAGGATAACCTACTCCCTCATCAAATGTATTCTCCACAGGATCTGGGAAGGGATTATTAAAGTAGTTACTGCCCTAACCTACCCAACCAAGACAGGGAACAACACAATTAAAAGAAGGGATGATAGGCCAGGAGTACTCATGTCACCAAGATAAAAGCAAAAGACTGTGAATGCTGGAATCTGAAACAAAAAGAGAAAATGCTTGAAACTCTCAGCAGGTCTAACAGCATCTGTGGAGGGAGAAGAGAGCAAACTCCCCTTCTTCCCGTCACACCAAAGGCACAACTCAAACAGGATTCCATCCATTTTTAACTCCACACCAAGAAAACCTAGCAACAGGAGAAGGAGTTGTCCAGACATCCACAGTCAAGACATCCCAGGGAAGGACAAGGACCTCCTCCTCCCAACAGGATGGTGTGCTCACCATACATCCCAGGAGCCAAATTACCATGTGGCCACTGTCACAACCTACATTGACAAGGAAAATATAGGAAACCAACCCAAGAATGGCTAGGAAACCAAGGATTCCCCAACAACACTCGGACATGCACCAGTAAATATTTGCCTTAACTCAAGTTACACTGGGGGAGCCAACGACAATACATGACACATGATTTGTCTTACCTTCACAGAGGACTAACAAGGATTCTTTAACCCCAAATTAAAAAGAAAACCAACAGCATTAGTTCTAAAGGGGGCTTTCCTCACTCACTATGAGTACTGAGAAAGCCATACCTACCACATCAACCAAACCGCTTGCCCACCACCCTCCCCCCTTGTGTGGCTCTACTCATAGTATCCAAAATCAAAGTAAAGGATACCATATAACATAATCCTCTATTATAAATTCCAGGATTACAATACAAACAAAAACAAATAAATATCACAGAACCCTAATGCCAACCAACTATCTTAGTACTCTCCCCAGTAGAACAATGGAGACCTATTATGAGTCCATAAGCAAAGGAGATATTACAAACACAAGACCCTAGGGATTTGAATTTGCCACAGGGCCAGAAGCAGGGTGGGAAGACCCTCTTATCCACCCCCTCCCCCTCCCCCTCCCCCCCCCCCCCCCCCCCAAAACCCCCGTAACACACAGAAAAACCAAGACTGAAAGTAAAGCTAACAC